>NW_007093324.1:0-753 GCF_000164805.1 Carlito syrichta
TTTCATGGTGAAAGTTGTCTAATGTGAGCAACTTGCCAGTAAGTGGCTGGCTTATCACCCTAGGAAGTGATGCTGGATTGTGACAGTGTGGGTCTCTGCTGCTGGAAGCCTGGATGTTCAGTGGTGACCATACCAAGGCCAGTCTTGGTGAAGGGAAATCCATATTGCTAAGCCCAGGTGTGACCTCCATCAACTTTGTCCATGAGGCCATCAGGCAATGACAGGGGTGGTTGGAGAAAGAGGCTAAGAGGTTTCCACAGAATAGGTTATCCCATCCACTTGATTATTAAAACCCTCTTTGACATGGGGCACAAATATCTTCACAATTTTTTTTTTCCCCATTCAGGGAGGTCTATCCACATACCTCTTCCTCCAATTTTTTAATCATTAATGTTCAATCATACTTCTTCCAAGTCAACCATCCAGTCAAACTATTTGGCAATAGCCCATGAATTGCATGCCTGTCTGTTTTCCCTTCCAAACAAAGTGCACAGCCAGCAGCACTTACCTACGTTCTGTCCACTGAAAAGATTTCCTTTCACTACTGCTCTTCAGGGACATACCAGGGAGAGGTTGTAGTGCTGCAACCATCTGCTTTCAGATGGTGATTGCATATCATGCAGAACCTGGCATATCTGTGAACTAGGCTTAAGTCTCCTCTTGCATTGTCAACAGATCAAAGGGAACTTCCGATAAGGTCACAAGTGGAGACTGAGAGAGAAGGCAGTAAAACAGAAATGGGATTTGTGACAG
>NW_007093325.1:0-879 GCF_000164805.1 Carlito syrichta
TCAGGTTTGTATACCTAACCCTGAATTATATCCCACATCTTTAAAAAAAATATAAATAAATAGTCATAGGTAACTTTTAGCATGGTTTAACTGTTTCATGTGTTAGCCTTTCTCCACAACTACTGGTAAACTGCTTTTGGGAAGGCATTGCTTTTTATCTTTATCTATTCCCCCACTATATCTCCCAAAAGTCCTGTTGACTGCTTTCAAATACTACATTAGTATTGGTTGTTAATTGATTGATTGATTGATCTCAAGAGTATTCTCTAAATTGAGCACAGAAGGCAATGATCAGAGGCAGGTTACAGATCAACAAAATCTCTCTTGACAGGATAGGCAGGGCTTTGAAGAAAGAAAGGAATATGACTGACCAGGCAGAAAGAGGAAGTAGTGGAAATACATTAGCTATGTACAGTGTATTCTCATTTTTGTAGATATCCTATTTATGAATTCACCTACCTCCTAAAACTTATTTGCAACCCCGAAGTCCATACTCAAGGTACTTTTCCAGTCACTCGTAGAAATGCACATCAGAGCAGTGAAAATTTTGAGCCTAACGCACACCCACTCAGCTGAGATGAAATAAGACAATACTCTGTCTTCCTGCTACAGTTGTCATACTGTGAGCAAATATTCTATTTGCAGCCTGTTTAGTGCTGTTTAGTGCTATTTTTGTGTCTTGTGTTGGTGATTTTGCTGTTTAAAATGGCCTCCAAGCATGGTGTTGCTGAAATGTTGTCTAATATTGTAAGCACGAGGGGCTGTGATGTGCCTTACAGAGAAAATGCATATGTTGGACAAGCCTCCTTCAGGCAGGAGTTATATATAGTGTGGTTGTCTGTGAACTCAATGCTAATGGATTAACCATATATAAAGAAG
>NW_007093326.1:0-1058 GCF_000164805.1 Carlito syrichta
ACCAGTCACAGAAACCAGGACTGATATTGTCAGAGTATTTCCTCCTAATTTTATTCTGAACACATGTGTGTGTGTGTGTCAACCAAGTATCTCTGTTTTCTTTCTCTCTTATTTATGTCACAGTATTAAGTTATAGGATATAAGAAGAATAAACGAAGGACTGTCTTCATTTATTGGTGCTGCTATATCAAGGCATCTGAGACTGGGTAATTTATAAGGAACAGAAAATTACATTTCATTTTTGGAGGCTGAGAAGCCCAAGACCAAGGCATCAGTATTTGGATGGTTTTCTTACTGTCTCTTCACATAGTGGAAGAGCAGAAAGGCAAAAGTGACCAGCTCGTCCCTGCAGCCCTTTTACAAGGCATTGATCCCTTTATTAAGTTGGAGTTCACATGACTTAATCACCTCCTAAAAGATCCTACCTCTTACTACTGTTGCTTTGGGGTCTGAGTTCCACCATGAATTTTGGAGGAGACACGAATATTCAGACCACAGCAAGGACTTTACTTTTTCTTCTGAGAAAAGAATTAGTGCATTTTCAGTTAAATGACTGAGAGTTGTATATGTTAGGAGATATTCTCACCTTGTTATTGTCTTAATTTGAAGATCAAGTATATGAGGGATATCCCCCCCACAAAACAGCAATTATCTTTTGGAGGGCAGGCTCCTTATAGTACACTCAGAATTTGTTACTCCGGATCAAATGGTCAACCAAAGTTTTTATCTGGAAGTTTTGAGTACGTTGTATCATGATTTGTGGAAGAAATATCTGTGTTTTGTCAGAGGTGACTGATTCTTCCACTGTGATACACCTGCCTACACCATGTTGAGTGTTCAATTGTTTTTTTTTTTTTTTTTGAGATGGAGTCTCACTCTGTCACCCAGACTGGAGTGCAGTGGCTGCTCCCGGCCACTGCAACTTCGACCTGCTGGGTTCCAGCGATCCTTCCGCCTCAGCCTTCCAAGTAGCTGGAACTACGGGCACGCGTTACCACGCCCGGCTAATTTTTAATTTATTGTAGAGACGAGGTCCTGCCAAGTTGTCCAGGTGGGTC
>NW_007093327.1:0-800 GCF_000164805.1 Carlito syrichta
CCATTCACAGACAAATATGCAAATGTGTGAATAATGTATACTTTCTTATAACATTAATCCATAATTTCCACAAATGACTTCCAACATTTTTGTCAGTATCATCAGAGAGAGAGAGTCAGAAACAGCAGTCTTGAGTACAGTAACTGGCATATGGAAGGCATAGTTGTTTCTCTCCTCTTAAAGCGTGTGAGGTATTTTGTATTGTTCAGAGCTGCAGCCTCAGCTCAGAATAGTAGTTGGTACATCAAAGGTGGTCCACATCAGTGGGAGGAATCATGTTTAATGAGGAAGAAACAGTGACTTATGTAACAACTAGGTTATGGCCACGCATGTAAACAGAAGAGAACAGTTAAGGTCTAGAAGTCAATTTTATATGAAATAGATAAATAATTTAGACAACATTATTTGACCTAAATTATTTAGATAAATGTCTGGATTTCTTAAAATTTGCAAAACAATTATTCCGAATAGTTCTGCTTTCAGTATCAATGCATTTTAAAATCATGTTATTTCTGAACTCAATTGTCCAACTAACTTTACACCTACCATACAACTAACTCCCATTTGTAGAAACCTTAACACTGGCAAAGCACTCCCATACATGTTGTCTCTGAGCCTATATAATCACAAGTGGGTATGGACCATTCACTCACTGCTTCCTGAACACAAGCTTGGGAACAGGTCTGGTCCATGATGAAGCGCCCATAGATCCTTCTGCATCTGAGAAGTCCATGGGTAGACCTAGATCCCACAGCCTCTGCAGATCTAGGTGATGATATCAGCACAAGGTTTATGTTTCC
>NW_007093328.1:0-736 GCF_000164805.1 Carlito syrichta
GAGTGTTTCCTACTACAGTATTTTATGTTGGATTTATGGATCACATCCAGAGAACTTCATTTCAGTTACTTTATTTTCATCACTAACATTTTCATAGTGTTTAAAAATTTATTTTATTTATATTATCATTTCTTTTGAATTCCTTTATTTTTTATGTACTTCTATAAACACAGCTGTCTTATAATTTTGTAATTGCTATGTTTTCTGAGTCCTTATATATTCACAGATTTTTGTTTATTATGGGTCACATTTTCTCTTCTTTTCATTCAGAAATCAGATATTCCATATTTTTAATGTTACTTTGAGAGCCTAGGTTCTAATATCTTTCTTTTAAGAATGTTCAGCTTTTTTTGGTAAACAATTAAGCTAATTACAAATTATTCTAATCCTTTTTAGCACTCTTTAAAAGTTTTTTATATGGCTGATCTTTGATGACCTTCTCTTTGCAAATAATTTATCCCTCAGACTTCTCCATTGAATGTCCTGGATGATCACAAGGGATTCTTCTTCTTTTTTTTTTTTTTTTTGCTTTTGAAAGTTCAAAACTGTTCTTAAAATTTTTTCTAACCCTCTGTGAGTGATGGGAGTTCTTATTCTTACAACTTCTGCTTTATTCCTCATAATTTTTGTACTTTTACTTTGACACAAGAGGGGGCAAACATCTAGACTAGCCTAGAGGAGACACCTATGCAGATTTATGGATTTTTGTGTGTTTGGGAGTTTTTGTATGATTTTT
>NW_007093329.1:0-728 GCF_000164805.1 Carlito syrichta
CACGTACATGTGATTTATGGAAAAGATGTAAACAAGTGAACTGATTGAGCAATATCAAATGATGATAAAAGTCAAAGAAGTGAAATAACATGGCAAAACGCCAATGTTAAAATGCACCCTTCTAAAATAAGTGATCTCAAAGTCAAGAAAACAGCAAATGGGAATAAATGTGGAAAATTGACTTATTCTGTCCCTCATGTTGTCCAATCAGTTCTTTATTGCCCCCATCTGTGACTTCTGGCATTTACTCTGTTACCTTCATGCAGGTGTGATGGACATGCATGTGATTTAGAAAAAATAATGCTTTGTTGCAATGGGATTCCTGAAATAATTAGTTGAGCAAACAATGACAAATGAATGGCTTAAAAGGAAAGACTGAGCCAGGATCAGTGGCTCAGGCTGTAATCCCACACACTGGGAGGCTGAGGTGAGTGGATTGCCTGAACTCACGAGTTCAAGACCTGCCTGGGCAACTTGGTGAGACCTCATCTCTACAATAAATAAAAATACTAGCCGGGTGTAGTAGCATACACCTGTAGTTCCAGTTACTTGGAAGGCTGAGGCAGAAGGATCGCCGGAGCCCAGCAGATTGAGGCTGCAGTGGCCGGGAGCGGCCACTGCACTCCAGTCTGGGCGACAGAGTGAGACTCTAACTCAAAAAAAAAAAGAGCTTATAAAACTCTTAGCCACACCTTCGGGAGGCTGAAGTGAATGGATTGCCTGAGCTC
>NW_007093330.1:0-887 GCF_000164805.1 Carlito syrichta
ACAGATAGTATGATAAATTCAAAGATGTAATCAAATTTAATGTGAATGGGTTTTAGAATGCCAGTCACAGGAAAATCAAGCAATGAAACAGAGTAGAATAAGAAAGATACATCAAAGGGTTTGAAACAAGTCGAGTCTATATTCTTGGAATAATGGAAAGCTATTAAAAGCGTTGTTTTTTGTTTTGTTTTTTACAGAGGCATGTTGGGTATTATCCATTAGGCCTTCAGATCCATCTACTTTTCTCCTTCAGGTCTGTGTCTCAATAGACTGACCTCTGTAAATTTCCTTCATGAAGTTTCCCAGTCCTCTGTTTTCTGGATGATTTCACCAGTAAGAGGAAGTGACTGGAGTTCAGTGAATGGAAAAGGAGGGGAGTTGAAATACTGATGACCGTGGCTTCTCCTTTGTGTGAATGAAAGGCTATGTCCTACTATCTAAGGCCCTAGTGTCTGCCAGGCTACCTTCACCTACAATCATTGCCCACATCATTGCAGTAGCCATTTCTACTCTTCTTGGATTTCAACTCTAAGGATGGTAACAACTTCCTGATGTTATCAACCCTGATCTGCCTCACTGTCTCTTGTTCTTTTCTTATATTGTGCCCCAACTTTCTTCAATCATTTTTTTAAGATTGATGCCATCTGTTCTCTTCATGAACTAATTCAGACCCTGAGGCAATTTTACCTTTAAATCAGTGGCTTTATATGCAATAGGAATGATCCTGAGTGGAGACAATTCTGAGTCAGTGAAGCAAGTTACAAAATTGCTGCAGTAACTGGATGAGAGATGGAAACTATCAGATACTAATGTTAACTGATATCTAATGATGTCAGATACTGTACTAAGTATACTTTACATATTACCTTATTTAAATATTCTAACCA
>NW_007093331.1:0-766 GCF_000164805.1 Carlito syrichta
CGACACTCCCCATCTACAGCTCATATTCTAGATTCTACACGGGATTTTCGGCCATTATTTAAATCCTAATTTACATGGCTTACTAAGTCTGAATCAGAAATAATCTATTATGGTTTTGAAAATATGAGTGAACTTAATATGGCCAATGGAACAGAAGAATGTGTTTAATCTGGATTGTCTTGAAAATTCGTAGCACGTGGTTGCTATAGTTACGGTGTCATGTGTTTGTGATGGAGAGTGGTACTTTGTGAAAAATTAGTTTTGTACATTAAGCTACAAATCTGCCAATGGGATGCAAGTCTCTCTCTCACTCTTTCATATATATATATCTTTCTCTGTGTGTGTGTGCATGTATAGCCTCTGTATGAAAAATTCTGAGGTTGAAAAAGGGTGTCCTGTTTTGATGGTAGCTCAAAGAAACATATCCTTACACATAGATTGTATGTGATACAATTCAGTGGGAAATAACTGTACAGTTGCTTGATTGACTCAAACATCTGCTTCCAATTGCTTCAAAAGAGGTTTTAACCAAAATCTGTGGAAGAAATAACTTAAACTCTTCAGTGTATTTTGGTTACCAAAGAGTAAGAATTTCACACTGTTTTAGTTTATCAGAGTGTGTCCTTATAAAATTGAGCAGTCCATTCATAGCCCTGCTATAACTTGAATATCATTTGTGATTTTTACCATACGTTTTGTATATTTATTTTTAATTTTAAAGATGTGGGGTACAATTCATGGTTAGGTACATATGTGGTCATAGTGC
>NW_007093332.1:0-816 GCF_000164805.1 Carlito syrichta
TGTCTTTCTTCACCTCTTCCCAGTCCTGTGTCTCGTTCTCACCTGATAGTTGGTATGTATATCTGTTTTCCCTCTTGCGCTTCTCTCTTTCTAACTCCCTATTGACCCCCCCTTCCTCCATTATTTTCCTCTTCTATATGCCCCCTTTTTAAATCTAGGGACCAAGACTGCATACTGCTGAATAGACAGACTGTAAAGCAGAGGGAAAAGTGAACAAAGCCAGAAGACCCTCATAAGGAGGAACAGGTCATTGCAGAAGAGAAATAAAAGCAACCCCACCTTCCCTCAAAAGCAGAATTGAAGAGGGGGACGGAAAGAGGGAGAGGGAGAAAAATCTACAGAAATGAAGAAAAACCAAAAGAAGAGTATGGGTCTCTCCCAGACGCCTTGGAGAGCAGACACTGAGAAAACTGACTTTGGAATACAAATAATGAAAAGCCCCCAGAATGAAGGGTCTCAAACTACAAATGTAGATATCAAGACAATAATGGAGAGATTAAAAAGAATTGAGGAGACACAAGAAGAAACTAGGAAGGAGCTGATATCTGAGATAACAGTAATAAAGAATACTGTGAATGAAATAAATAACAAATTGATAAGCATGGAAAGCAGAATTACCCAAGCAGAAGAAAGAATCTCAGAGCTTGAGGACCAAAATATAGAAATAACCCAAACTCTTAAAAACACAGAAAATAAGCTCAAAGAGACAGAACAAAACCTTCAGGAGTGACTACCTCAAGAGGCCTAACCTAAGAATAATCGGACTCCCTGAGGCAGAAAGAGAAACAGAGACCACATTGGAACAAACTTTCCACA
>NW_007093333.1:0-871 GCF_000164805.1 Carlito syrichta
CTTGTTCTATCAATTATTAAGACAGTTTGCTGATATTGCTGACTATAATTTTGGATTTGTCTATTCTTCTTTTAGTCTTATCAGCCTTTGTTCCAGGTATTTTGAAGTTCTTTTACTAGGGACATAAGCATTTATGGTTGTTATGTCTTCTTGATGAATTGACCCCTTTGCCATTATTAACTAATTTTCTTGATCCTCAGTGTTACTATTGACATTGAAAACTACTTTGTCTGATATTGATGTTCCTACTCCTACTTTCCTCTGATTCCTGTCCATATGGTGCAATCTGTTTTCATCCTTTGACTCCTGATTTTTGTCTTTTAGATAAAGTGGGTTTATTTTAGGCAGCATGTACTTTGTTCTTTCTTTCTTTTAATCCAACCTGACAATTTCTGTCTTTTATTTGTGTTGTTTAGAGCATTTATATTTCATGGTGTTATTAGTATAAGTGACTTAAAATCTACTGTTTTGCTATTTGTTTTTTATTTGTCCTTTGTTCTCTTTTCCCTGACTTCCTCTGGATAAATTGAACAATTTTTGTTAATTTAGTTTTTTGTTCATTGTTGGCTTATTCCTTTAAAAAGCAGAGGTTGACTTAGTACTTTTAGTATGCATTGTAAATTTATCACAATCTGTCTTTAAGTAATATTAGACTACTCCTCATATAATGTAACAATTGTACAAGGCTGTATTTCTATTTCTCCCTTCCTAGGCTTTCTATTATTGTTGTCAGGACTTTTATTTCTACATATGCTTTAGACCTCAAAATACATTGCTATTAATTCAGCTTGCTTGAAACAATTATCTTAATTTTTTTTCAGAGATAGGATGTTGCTCTGTTGCCCAGACTAGAGCGTAATAGTGCCATCAT
>NW_007093334.1:0-568 GCF_000164805.1 Carlito syrichta
TAGCATAGATTCTTAGGGATTGGATATCTGGAAAAGATTTCAATTCTCCCTCACTAATGAAGCCTAGTTTGGCTGGGTAGGTTATTCAAGGTTGAAAATGATTGTCTATTAGAACTTTGAAGATCGGGCTTCAGGCTATGCTGGCATGAAGGGCACATGTTCATAAACACTTGCTATCATAACACAGTAATAATGATAGTCAGTGTGGCGGTTAAAAATAGGTATATCAATCAATAGAACAAAATATAAAGCATAGAACTAGACTCACACACAGGTAGTTATGTCATTTTTGACAATTCTATTCACAATAGCCACACACAAAAAAATGAAATACCTTGGCATCTTCCTAACCAGAAACGTGAAAGACCTTTACAATGAAAACTACAAAACACTACTCAAAGAAATTAAAGATGACACAAACAAGTGGAAAAATATCCCATGGTCATGGATTGGAAGAATCAACACTGTGAAGATGTCCATCCTACCTAAGGCAATCTACAGATTTAATGCAATACCCATCAAATTACCAGCAACATTCTTCTCAGATCTAGAAAACACAACACAGGAA
>NW_007093335.1:0-1222 GCF_000164805.1 Carlito syrichta
ATCCAAATATAATATATTTAAAATGGAAAGGAAAAATATAATACACCTGGATAGAATTATGCAAATGGCATGGGTAAAATTTTCCCCTAGGGATAATTTCAGCATGTTCTCTAAATCCATTTTTTCATAAAAGAAAAAGTTGAGATAATCTTTTTATATTTCCTTAAACTGATGCAGAGTTTATTCTTAGACTAACAAATTAATAAAGCAAGTATTTTTAAAGAATTAGCATATGTTGCTCTTTATGATTATGAACGGCCTCTGCTTAGTTTTGGTAATCAAGCATGTTTATTACTAGAGTCATTTGACAGTGCTCTCAAATAAGTCACCTTAGTATAATTGCTTTCATTCTTAGACATATGTCTTTTCATTAGATGTAAGTGTTCATTTCTTAGGCATGAATATTTATTTTAATCAGGCAGAGTGAAAAAATATCAACAACATGAGATTAGTGTCAATAGACAAGTGGTGTTCTTAAAACAGATTTAGCAATATATCTTGAATACACTGTCATGTGTTTAAGCTTCAGTTTCTCATCGGTGCAGTTGAGGGAAAGAAATATGTTAACTGTTGTTTGGAGGATCAAATGAGATAATGTATTTGAAAAAAACACAGAGTACTAGTTACATACCATTATTATTATATTCAGGAAGTAACTTAGGTAAATAATCCAGCAGGAGTGACCATTTTGTTTTCAGATACTCAAGACAAATAAACATAATTAATGTGTGGGTCACAGCCTCATTTCTTTCCTTGCTTAACGATAACTCTATCGACCTAAACAATCACCAGAGATGTAAGATGTTGGAAAGGTTACAATTAACTTTTAAGTCTGAACACAATTTTCCGGTAATTTGTTAAAAAGAACAGTCTAATTCTTTCATGATTCCAAACCTGGAAATTATAATTTTAAAAATACATAAGCATCAGCTGTTCAGTTATTTGCATATGCATAGCGGCTTATTCTACAGAAGGATTCCACCCAATTTCAAAATAATTAGTGTTAGGGTATGGCATTGCATTTGTCTATGGACATGGCTCTTTGGTCTTGCGTTGTTTAAGGTTATACAGGTGGCCCAATGTTGTGTGACGTTGCATGTACAATATTAGTTGTGTATCAGAAGACACTGGCTCAGTGCCCTTTCATCAAGGCCCTGGGAATCCACCTAGCCTTGCCAGAACAGGCTTGAGGGAGTCCAGCAGAGGGAAGTAATGAGAGTGG
>NW_007093336.1:0-740 GCF_000164805.1 Carlito syrichta
GGCCCATAGTTCATTGAGCATGCACTGTTCAAAACTACCTTTTGGACCTTCCTGAAGACCTCAACCCCCTGTCATTATCCTGTGCCAAATACGCAGGTCACAGGAGGGTGATGGGGGGAGAGCTCTTCACCTCAACTCTGGGTTTTGTTCTGTCCTGATAGAGTTCCTTGAGAAGAGGAAACAAGCACAGTAAGGAACCACCTATCCCCAAAGAAGAATTCCCCAGCACATACTCCAAGAATCCTCTGGTAAGCTCAGAAGGACAATAGGCCAACAGCAAAGAAACATGGGTTAAAGCATTAAATGTTTCTGGCTGGAGGCAGTGGCTCACAACTATAATACCAGCACTCTGGGAAGCCAAGGCCAGAGGATCACTTGAGAAGTTTCCTGGGCAACACAGCAAAATCCTGCTTCTACAAAAAATAAACATAATTTTTACTTTTTATTTTTATTTATTTATTTATTTTGAGTTGGAGTCTCACTCGGTCTCCCAGACTGGAGTGCAGTGGCCGCTCCCAACCACCGCAGCCTCGACCTGCTGGGCTCCGGCAATCCTTGCACCTCAGCCTTCCAAGTAGCCGGAATTACAGGCATGCACTACCACGCCTGTCTGATTTTTTGATTTATTGTAGAGATGAGGTCTCGCTGCCCAGGCGGGTCTCGAACCTGTGGGCTCAGGCAATCCACTCACCTCAGCCTCCCAAAGGCACGGGATTACAGGCTGAGCCACCGAGCCTGGG
>NW_007093337.1:0-796 GCF_000164805.1 Carlito syrichta
GCGGTGGCTCACGCCCGTCATCCCAGCACTTTGGGAGGCTGAGGAGGGAGCATGGCTTCGAGCCAGGAGTTTGAGACCAGCCTGGCCGGCATCGTGAGGACCCTGTCCCCGTGTCACGGTCTGAGCAACGCTCGGCTGCTCCTCCCGATGCCAGTAACTCAGAGGGGCGGGGAACCGGCAGAGAGAAGTTTATCTCTGAGTTCGAATCCAGGGTGCAGAGCCAGACTCGAGGTCTTTCAAAACGGTCCCGCTCCCCTTCTAGACTTTTACAGTTCGCTTTTACGGTCCAGAGTCGCCGGGACCTCCACGTCAGCCACACGACCGGCAGAGCAGGGACGAGCGCTTGAACTTCAGCCACGTTTATCGACAGCGAGTGATTTTTTTGGTCCAGACTTCCCGGTGCCAGGTATCAGGCGTATCTCACAGCTTTGACCAGTAGGGCCCGGCAGAAGCCTTCATCAAGCTCGCCACAGGGTAAAGGGCCTAGGACGTCACGCAATATGCAAAAGCCATACGAATCACAAAGTTTACGATGACATGGGCACAAAAGTCATATAACTCACAAGGCTTATGATCACATCGATACTGTGTTATTCAAACTTATAACCACTCAGAAAAGGGGAGTAAAAGGAGATTCACATCTTTCAGTTGAAGGAGCATAGACTACAGGGAAGTCAAGGATCTCCTGAAGCTCCTTACTGGGAGTGCTTAGGTGGTAAGGGGAAGCACGCTTTTCACGAGCTCTCACGAACACGGGTTTGGAACCGTACAGGAGCGCTCGCGCCCCGGCCATGCC
>NW_007093338.1:0-704 GCF_000164805.1 Carlito syrichta
CCTCCCATATAGCTGGGATGACAGGCTGAGCCACCAAACCTGGTCTGCCTTTTTTCAAAAACATAACCTGTTTCTCCCTCTCACACCTTTCTGTGACATATTCTTAAGAAAAATTCACATATCCAGCAAAGCTGAGAGAATTGAGCAGCGAACCCCTTTCTGCCCACTTACAGATTCTGCCATTAATCATCCCCCAGTCTTCTCCCACGTTTTTTAAAGTCAACATCTTCAATTTTTTTCTTCCTGGGTATAAATATTTGCGGAGGCTCCAGGAGGTAAATATCAATACTTTGAAAGCAATTGTTGCCCAATTCTTGAGTTCCCTTGTGCTGCATAAGCCACTATGATTCCACACCCACCTTTCATAAGCAGATGCATGATTGAGCCTCAGGACATTTTCATCCTTCCTTTCTTTTCCTGAATTTTATACAGCCACTTTCTCCAAAGAATTTTATCTTAAGGTTTTAGACTTATATGTTCACGGACGTTTTATTAATCAGCTTGGCACACTTCTGTGCAAGAAATATGTACATCAGTCGACTTTTAGAACATTTCCTGTGACCTCAAGTTGTTAAGTGCTTCAAAAAAAATCGCTTCTGAATTGAAAAGGTGGTAGAATCATTGCTGGGCACAGTTGATCACAAATTAAATGTGGTGCCTTTTTTTTTTCTGCCGTGGTTGAAGGGAAGAGTCACTGGAGTCAC
>NW_007093339.1:0-667 GCF_000164805.1 Carlito syrichta
CGAGATTAATGGTAAAACATTGCCTATGTAGTAAGTTTTTCAAGGTTGTGTTCTGTAGAGTGACTCTAGATGGACCGTCGCTGCAAAATCTGGTGGTTAAATACACGAGCGAAGCAGAGTCCTGTCCTTGTTCGGCCTCAAAAGCAGGGGGGCCGATGGCATCAACAATCGCATAGCCCCTTGGAAAGACAGCCTCTGCAGTCATGGGTGGACCACCAACCATGGAAACACAGCTCAATGGAAAGAGTTTTGCCTGTTGCTTTGTGCTGCTTGGACTCGGGCCAGTGTCCACTGGTCCCTCCCACAGGAGAGTGCCAGCCACGAAAGCCCATCCCCAAAGGAAATACTGTTAAATAGGAAGTACCCAGAACAACACAGTAGCATGGGCACGGTTAGGAGGTTCTAAAACAGATGCAACTTAATATCCTTGACCCACTGACCAGAAATCAGGAAGGCCAGAGGTGCTATCTAGAGGTGGAGAACGGAGAGTCTTCTGGTGAGGCCTAGTGTCCAGATGTCAGGCACTAGCAAGGGCCTCGCACGAGGCTGATTTATCACATTTGCAACGTTGAGGGATGGGGAGTCAGAAGACCCTATGACCACCTCAGCTCTGTGTCTGAGTCTCTGAGGGACCATGGTAAGAGTATTGACATAGGGGGCGGTGGGC
>NW_007093340.1:0-1361 GCF_000164805.1 Carlito syrichta
TGATCTCTATGTATATCTTTGTGCTAGCATCATGCAGTTTTCTCCTAATGTGCAGTCAGATTTGAAATTGAGAAATACGAGCCTCCAAGTTGGCTTTTCTTTAGCATGACTGATTTGGCCACTTGGAACTCCTTAAAATTTCACATGAGTGTTAGGACTGGCTTGCCCACTTCTGCCAAAAGGATGTTGGGATTTTCATAAAAATCACAATGATTTTGTAGATTGTTCTGTGTTGTGCTGCCATCTAAAAAATGATTACGTCTTCTACATGAACATAAGATGTCTCTACATTTATTTCGGCTGTCTTGAATTAATTTCAGCAACTTTTGTAATTTTTCACATGCAAATCTTACACTTTGGTTAAATATAGTCTTAAGTATAGTATTACTGTTTATTATTTTTTACACAGAATTGCCTTCTTAATTTTACTTTCATATTGCTTATAGCTAGTATATAGAAGTAAAATAGATTTTGGTGTATTGAAAAAGAAAAGGAGCTGGGCTTGGTGGCTCAGCCTGTAATCCCGTGCCTTTGGGAGGCTGAAGTGAGTGAATTGCCTGAGCCCGCGGGTTCGAGAACTGCCTGGGCAACTTGGTGAGACCTTATCTCTACAATAAACAAAAAATCATCCGTCCATGGTAGTGTGCACCTGTAGTTCCAGATACTTGGAAGGCTGAGAAGGAAGACTCACTGGAGCCCAGCAGGTCTAGGCTGCGGTGGCCGGGAACAGCCACTACACTCCAGTCTGGGTGACAGGGTGAGACTCCAACTCAAAAAAAAAAAAAAAGAAAAGAAAAGAGAGAAGCAAACCAAAGCAAAGAAAAGAAGGCTAAGAGGGAGCGCTATCCAGGCTATGGTAAGGAGTTAAGCTTTCATCATGAGGATGATGGGATACTCTGCTAAAACAAGGAAATGCCATGACCTAACTTACATTTCTAAAAAGCCATTCCAGCTACTTTCCAGGAAACACGTGAGAAAAAATCTAATAGTTTAGGGAAGAAAGTTGGGGGTTTTGACTTAGGAGATAGAGGTAGTAAGTGAAGTAATCAGATTAGACAGATATATACACACTATGTATATAATAAATATACATATAATACATGTAAAATAAAATAAATATAAGAAATATATATTTATATACACTTTTTTTTAGTTGGTGTCTCACTCTGTCATTCAGGCTGGAGTGCAGTGGCACACTCACAGCCACCACAGTCTTGACCTATTGGACTCAGGTGATCTTTCTGCCTCAGCCTCCAAGTAGCTGAATATACAGGCACAGACCACCACACTCAGCTAATTCTTTTGACTTATTGTAGAGACAAGGTCTCACCAAGATGCCCAGGCTGGTCACAAATCCCTGG
>NW_007093341.1:0-879 GCF_000164805.1 Carlito syrichta
GTTTTATTCATGATGTCTTGGTTATTTTTTTCACAATTGATATGCCTGAAGTTTCTAAAGAAAAACTCATAAATCAAGTGGAGAAACAAGAACCTTATAAAGAAGTTAGAGAAGTTGTTTTTAATGAATGCTAGGCAATGTAATATTCTGTGAAGCATAATTACCTTCTATAGAGTGTATATACTGATTCAGCAGTACAAAGTCATCAATTCTTCCAGAAAAATATTAACTTTGTAAAGCAGAGTAACTGGTCAAATTTCTCTCCCCTCCCCCACTAAAATTGCTTGCAATTAAAATAACATGAAAGATACTAATGATGCCTATAAAAGAGCATCCCCCCCTTCCAGAGACCTGGTCTAATCTAATTAAACAAGAGATGTGTACATCAGAAGAAGCTGTGCTCCTTGCCTACTCCAGGCACTTATTATTGTTTTATCTAGCCAAACCACAGTAAGTTTGTGGTTACTGCCCCTGTATGAATTAGAAATTGATCTGATTGAAATTTTGGTCGACAAGACAGGAGGGAAAGTCTGCTGACAGGTTTCTTGATAAGACTTCTTAACCATTGAACAGATACGTGAGATAGGGGGTATTCTTTTTAAAGTGTCTGCCATTGCTATACAAGGCTGATATGCCTAGAGCTTTTGCAGCTACTTCAAGACCTCAAGAAAGGTTGCCCAGGAACTAAAGCAAAAATGCTGAGAATGTCAGAACAGAGAGATAAAATTACCCAAGTCAGGAAAGACAAAATTCAGCCTCTGCAATAAAAAACCCTGGAATTTTTTTACCTCAAGATTCCATGTAATATGGAGTAACATCTCTTTTTTGTATTGCTTAAGTCATCTTGAATTAACTTTCCTTTAATTGCACAAGAAAATT
>NW_007093342.1:0-569 GCF_000164805.1 Carlito syrichta
ACGGGCACGCGCCACCACGCCCGGCTAGCGTCGCGACTCACCGTAGAGACGAGGTCTCGCCAAGTCGCCCAGGCCGGTCTCGAACCCGCGAGCTCAGGCGATCCTCTCACCTCGGCCTCCCAACGTGCCGGGATCAGAGGCGCGAGCCGCCGCGTCCGGCCCGCCACTTCCGTTCGCGACCCGCTCTCGGGTATCCCCTCCGTCATTTCAACTTCCAGAGCGGGCAGGACAGCCGCACACACTCGGAGGGTCCCAGAGGGCCAGGAGGGAGCGAGGTGAGAGAAAGAATGCCCCCCGAGGACGAAAGACTCCGGATCGCGTGCCATCCAGCGGCGGCGGTATCGCGTCGGCCCCACGAACGACTCTTCGGGGGGAGTCAGGGTCTCCCTCCGCAGCCCGGGCCGGAGTCCGCAGTGGCGCGAGAAGAGCTCGGCACGGTAGCCTCGGCTCCCCCCACCCCCGGCTCAGACGGCGAATCGGCCTCCGCCTCTCGAGTCGCCGGGACCCCGGGCCCTCTCCACCACACGCACGCCCGGCTCGTTTTTCCCACGTCTGGTAGAGACGAGGTC
>NW_007093343.1:0-1107 GCF_000164805.1 Carlito syrichta
AGTTTTTGTCATTTATTGACTTTAATGAAGTACCAACTAGTTTAATTGGTTTTCTCTATTGTTTTTCTGTTTTTAATTTCATTCTTTTCTTGCTTTTATTTTCACTATTTTCTTCCTTCTGCTTGCTTTGGGTTTATTACATTCTCCTTTTTCTAGCTTCTTAAGGTGCGACCTTAGAATTTGAGTTGAGAATCTTCTTTTTGAATGTATGCATTGAGTGTTGTGCATTTCCAAGAGCACTTGAACAGAGGGTGTAATCTGCTGCAGTTGGGTGGAATGTTCTACAAACATTAGATACTATTGATTGATGATGCTATTGAGTTCTTTTGTGTCCTGGCTGGTTTTCTTGATTGGTTGTTCTATTAATTGTTAAGAGAAGTTTGTTGAAGTACCCAGTTATACGTGTGAATTTCTCTCTTCTTTCTTTAGTTCTTTCAGGTTTTTCTGTACATATTGTTTCTCTTTGTTATTTGGTGCATATACATTTAAGATTGCTATGTCAATCAGCCTGGTGTGGTAGCGCATGCCTGTAATTCCAGCTACTTGGAAGGCTGAGGCAGAAGGATCGCTGAAGCCCAGCTGTTCAAGGCTGCGGTGACCAGGAGTGGCCACTACACTCCAGTCTGGGTGACAGAGTGAGACTCCAACTAAAAAAAAAAAAAATATTGCTATGTCTTCTTGGCAGATTATGTTTATCATTATATAATTTTTCTTTTGGGTGGTTTTCTTTGCCTTGAAGATTACTTAATCTAATAATATAGATATTTCTACTTCTCTTTGATTTATGCTTTAATAAGTGTCTCATTCTGTCTTATTTTCATCCCATCTGTCATATTTGAATATTGGTGAATATTTGTAGATCTTATATAATTGTGTCTTTTAAATATACTGCGTCTCTGTCTTTTTATTTTATTTTATTTTGTTTTTGAGTTGGAGTCTCACTCCATTGCCCAGTCTGGAGTGCAGTGGCATACTCATGGACACCCCAGTGTCAACCTGCTGGGCTCAGGTGATCCTTCTGCCACAGCATCCCAAATAGCCAGAACTACAGATGCAGGTTACCATGCCCAGTTAATTTTTTTTAAAATGTATTGTAGGGACAAGGTC
>NW_007093344.1:0-764 GCF_000164805.1 Carlito syrichta
AGAAAAAGAAGAGAAAGAGAGTCAGACAGAAAGGAACAGGGAGAGAGAAAGAGAGAGAGGGAGAGAGAGATAGTCAAAAAGAGAAGAGAAAGAAAAAGAGAGAGAGAGAGAAATGGGAAAAAGAGAAAGGGAAGGGAAAGGAGAGAGAAATAGAGAAAAAGGGGGGAGAGACAGAGGGATAGTCAAAGAAAGGAAGACAGAGGAGAGGGAAAGGGAGAGAGAGAGAGAGAAAGAGAGAGCACACTTCCTTTGGTATGTCCAAGACAGACTGGACTTGGGAAGACTTAGATAGTGAGTCTGGCTGGGATTGTCTTTGTAGAGATTCCCTCTGTGGGGAGGAGGTGGGAAGCAGGGAATGTCTACACACAATGTTCACAGAGTGGATACAGGTACAGATAGTTTCAGGAATGGGGGTTCTTATTCCAGCATGTGTACTACACCCTCATCTGCCTACTGACTCCTGGAACTAAATAATGGGGGAGGAGTCTACTCAGGCCTATTAATTTCCCCAGGGGTCAGGCACTATCTGGAGTTCAGAGACAACATCTCAGAGCCCCAGATCTGAAGTCCATGACTGTGAGACCCTTGGGGGTGACTCCCACTCCCTGGAGTGTTTCCCGGAGTCCACCATACCCAGGAATCTAGGAAAGAAGGAAGTGCAGCAGGTACACAAAGACATTCACACAGGCAAAGCATTGGGTAAAAAATGAAATTCTCTGTAGAGTAGTATGAGAGCAGCCTTTGTGACTAAAGTGTTGCATTTC
>NW_007093345.1:0-655 GCF_000164805.1 Carlito syrichta
ATCCTCCCATCTGGGCCTCCCAAAGTGCTGGGATTAGAGGCATGAGCCACCACGCCTGGCCCAGATTTTTCTTTAAATACATAACACCTCCCAACATATGTTAATTTTAAGACTAATACTGTTTAGAGATATTTTCTTAATTTGTCTAATAAGTGGGTTTACATTCTAATGCATAGACCCAATTCAAACTGGTCCACAGTGGAAAGGTATTTGTATGGCAGCCAATTTCGCATACCGTGATTTCTCTTAATTCTTTTCCTATCAGTATTTCCCTAACACATACTTTCTCCTCCAGTTTTTCTTTTCCTGTAAAATTTTCACATCTTAGCTATCGTAACTCACTTTTGTATTCTAAGAGCTCTTACCTGCACACAGATTTTTCTGCTCCTTTTCCCTTTTGCCAAGATTATGGAATTATTTGTGAGAAAAGAAAAATTACTGCTCCTGTATGGTGACTTCTACCCACCACTGCAGCTGAAAGTAGAGACAGATGAGAAACATTCACTGACTTGGATGAGGCCGAAATCACCTGTAACTACTTTTCAGTCGTGTGATGGTTCTCAGTCCAGGTTGTCTGTTACAGTCTCCCAGGGCTTTAAAAAATCTGGGTGCCTGACCATGTCCTAGGATAACTAAATCAGCTTCCGGGAATGGG
>NW_007093346.1:0-891 GCF_000164805.1 Carlito syrichta
CCTCCGTGTCTAATTCTAGTTTTAGAAAATACGCTTTCCTAGTAGATACACAGGGTTAATACAACAGAACAGAGAGCCCAGAAATAAAGCTGCTCACCTACAACCAATACCCATCGATCTTGGTAAAGTGGACAGAAATAATCACCGATGAAAGGACACTCTCTATTATGCATAGTTCTGGGAGAATCGGCTGAGCATACGCAGAAGGAAGAAGCTAAGCACTCATCTGTCACCACCTGCAAGAAGGAGCTGTAGGTGCGTTTAAGATGGAAATGTAATACCTCAAACAATACACATGTAGAAGAAAACCCATGAGACACACTGCAAGATATTGGCCTAAGCAACACATTTATTTCTGAGTCTGCAAAAGCAAACGTAACAAACAAAAACGGACAAGTAGAACTTCATTAAGCTAAAATGCGTATGCATAGCAAAAACAAACATTCAACGGAGTACACAGACAATCCACCAAACGGGAGAAAATATTTGCAAACCATGCATCCGACAAAGCCATAATATTCAGAGTCAGTAAGAAACTTAAAAATCCCAAAAAGAAAAAAATCAACCTCATTAAAAAAGTGAGCTAAGAACATCGACAGACATTTTACAATATGAAACAAGCAGCTAGCAAACAAATGAAAAGAATATTTAACATCGATAATCATCAGAGAAATGCAGACCAGATTCCCAATGAGATATCATCTCTCACCAGTAAGACGGCTATTGTCAATAAGTCAAAAAATGTCAGATGTTGATGAGGTTGTGCAGAAAAGTATCACTCACACACTGTTGGTCAGAGCGAAAGCTAGTTCAGTCCTTTGCAAAGCAGTTTTGGAGTTTGCTGAAAGATTTAAAAATAGATTCACCACGCAACCCAGCAATACCAATACT
>NW_007093347.1:0-657 GCF_000164805.1 Carlito syrichta
TCACGGTAAAAATATACTCTCCCAATTTTAGACCTCTAACCATTTAGTTTACTCATCATTCCAACACCTCCCTCAACGCACTCCCCATTCTCCACTCAACCCAAGCCCCCGCCGCCCTCCCCCCTTCCCCACTGGTGCCACCACCTAGGCTTCCTTGAGTCTGGAGGAAACCCCCTACGTCGGTGGCTCAGCCTGTAATCTCGCGCCTTTGGGAGGCTGAGGTGAGTGGATTACCTGAGTCCTCCGGTTCGAAATCCGCCTGGGCAGCGATTCCTCATCTTTACAATAATTCAAAAAATCAGCCGGGCGTGGTATCGCCTGCCGGTAACTCCGGCTACTCGGAAGGCTGAGGCGGCAGGATCACCGGAGCCCAGCAGGCGAGGCTGCGGTGGCCGGAAGCGGACACTGCATGCCAGCCTGTCCACTGAGTGACACTCCGACTCAATAAATAAAAAAACAAAAAATCACACGATTCCAGAGACACGCACAAACACGAACCCACGCATCAGAGTAGAAGGGCTTCCTCATTCAGTTTTGACAATGACGACCTTTCCCTTGGGGAAACACTCGAGAGAGCATGAGCCGGTGATTCTGACGGATCATTCATTTCAATGAAAGCTGACTGGAGGGGGATTTCCCACTCTAAAGCTCTCCGCC
>NW_007093348.1:0-727 GCF_000164805.1 Carlito syrichta
ACAAATAGGTTCCTCATTAGCAGTCCTGTTTTGGCAATTAATAGCAAGCAATTTGCTTGAATTAGAGGTTTATTCCACTTGAATGAAGTTTCTCCTCTTCTTGGAAACAAAGCCATTTGCAGAGATCTGGAAATCATGAGTTTTCTAAGTGGAAGGAGATGCTGTTCTGGTTCACCTAAAAATATCCGTTCAGATTGGTGTTTTATAGTAACATTTCAAGACCCAGTGTATGTTATTGATGACAATGGGGTCAGGGTTGCCTTAGTTAGGTGAGTTTGCATAGGGGTAATAGCTATGTCAAGCCAGCATGGGGTTGATCTGGGTCACGTCCCGCACCACATCCCTAGGGATGTGGCCAGTCCACTTGGAGAGCGCTTCCAAGTTCACAGGCTTGATGACCTGACTTGATGACCTGTCTTAGACAGAGAGACACCACCAAGCTTGCCAATGTGGTCCTCGTGGTGCAAAACAGTATCACTCTAGGCGATGCCCAGGAAGTGAAGGATGAGCTTGAGGAGGTGCCGCAGGTGCAACACCAGCTGCTTGTAGTACAGGGGCAGACACTTGTCTCTGCCCACCTCCATGCACCGTGCATACATAACCTCGATGGTTTGTTCTACTTGAGGCAGTCGTGGTAGTTGCTGAGATTGAAGCCAGTGATGGTAATCTTGTATATGATCATGGAGTGCACGGAGGCCCGGCCATCATGTACCATGAGCAGGAACTT
>NW_007093349.1:0-775 GCF_000164805.1 Carlito syrichta
TGCTGGAAAGCCATCTGGACCAGGGCTTTTTTGTAGGAAGTTTTCTTATTACGTAGTCGATTTCCTTGATTGTTATTGGTCTATTTAGGGTCTCAATTTCTTCTTGTTCCAACCTAGGTAGGTTGTGTAATGTCAGAAAATCCTCCATTTCCTTCTGATTTTCAAGTTTGTTTCCATACAGGTGTACGTAGTAGTCTCTAATGATCTTTTGCATTTCTTCAGGGTCAGATGTGACTTCATCTTTTGTGTTTCTGATTATGCTTATTTGATTTTTTTCTCGTTTTTTCTTTGTCAGTCTAGCTAGGGGACCATCAATCTTGTTTACCCTTTCGAAGAACCAGCTTTTTGTTTCATTGATTTTTTGTATTATCTTTTTGTCTTCTATGTCCTAGATTTGGGCTTTTATTTTGGTGATTTGGATTCTTCTGCTGAAATTAGGGTTTTTGTGGTCTTGCTTTTCCAGCTTCTTTAGGTGGCTTGTTAGGTTGTCAATTTCTGTTCCTTCCATTTTCTTCATGTGTGTTTATAGGGATATAAATTCCCCTCTTAATACAGCTTTCAAGGCATCCCAGAGATTCTGGTAAGATGTTTCTTCATTTTCATTTGTTTCCAGGTATCTTTTGATCCCTGTTTTGATTTTTCATTGACCCAGGAGTTGTTTAGCATCATGCTGTTTAGTGTCCATGTTTTTGCAGGTTTTGGGGGGACTTTGTTGGTGTCAATGTTTATTTTTATTCCACTGTGGTCCGAAAAGGTGCATGGCAGAATTTCAGTC
>NW_007093349.1:2385-2713 GCF_000164805.1 Carlito syrichta
AATGAGATGAGGGAAGTTTTCTTGAAATGATTTCATGAAATATTTGTTCCAGCGTGGCTTTGTTTCTCTTTCTGCTCAGGAAGCCCAATTATTCTTAGGTTTGGTCTCTTGAAGTGATCATTCGTCTCTTGCAGGTTTTGTTCTGTCTTTTTGAGCTTCTTTTCTATGCTTTGACAGTTTGGGTTAGTTTCGTGTTTTGGCCTTAGAGCTCTGGTATTCTTTCTTCGGCTTGGCTGATTCTGCTTTCCATGCTTATTAGTCTGTTATTGATTTCCATCACAGTATTCTTTACAGCTGTCATTTCTGATATCAGCTCCTTCCTATATTC
>NW_007093350.1:0-680 GCF_000164805.1 Carlito syrichta
TGCGACTGTGAAGCAAATAAGTGGTGATGCTGTGATATGCCGTGATGTAAGCTTTTATGCTTCTGTCACCTGCCCTGCCCATGTAGGTATTTGGACTTCTGACTCTTGATCTAAACCAACTTATCATTGTATAGATAAAGAAACTGAAGCTAGAGTAGTTAAGGGATTGACTAGAGACAGAGGAGAGACTGTGACCTGGGTCTCCTGATGCCAGTCTCTGCTTTCTATCATTCAACATAATTGCAAATGACTACCAGTGTGACTTCATGGTGACACTCAAAGTGAATACATGTCCTCATGTGAATTGAAGTCCAGCCTTCTTGGCTTCTTATGAGACAATAGAGAGAGGCATTGAAATTCGCTGAGCACTAACTTTCCAGTTAGGAAACATGAAACTTAGTGCTAAAATTACAATTGTCCAAGGTATTTTCAAGATGGAATAAAATGTTTGATCTGTTGGTTTCCGCATTAGCAGAACATTATAAATGAAAGTGCACACTTATCCGAGGTCTTTATTGCCAAAATGTAAATGTTAGCCAGGCTCGGTGGCTCAGCCTATAATCCCACACTTTGGAAGGCTGAGGTGAGTGGATTGCCTGAGCCCAGGGTTTGAGACCCGCCTTGGCAACTTGGTGAGACCTCATCTCTACAATAAATCAGAAATTAGCCGAACATGGTAG
>NW_007093351.1:0-867 GCF_000164805.1 Carlito syrichta
TTCTGCCTCCGCTGCCCCCCATGGCGCCCGTGGTTAGTATGGCTCCGCGTGAGGCCTCGGCTCCGGGAGGGAAAAAGCTTGTGGTGAAGGGGGGCAAAAAAAAGCAGTTTCTGAAGTTCACTCTTGATTGCACCCACCCTGTAGAAGATGGAATCATGGATGCAGCCAATTTTGAGCAGTTTTTGCAAGAGAGGATCAAAGTGAACGGAAAAGCTGGGAATCTCGGTGGAGGAGTTGTGACTATTGAAAGGAGCAAGAGCAAGATCATTGTGACTTCCGAGGTGCCTTTTTCCAAAAGGTATTTGAAATATCTCACCAAAAAATATTTGAAGACGAATAATCTACGTGATTGGTTGCGCGTAGTTGCTAACAGCAAAGAGAGTTACGAGTTGCGTTACTTCCAAATTAACCAGGATGAAGAAGAGGAGGAAGATGAGGATGAAAATTCATTTATCTTCAATATTTTGTATGAGTTCTTGAATAAAACTTGGGAACCAAAATGGTGGTTTATCCTTGTATCTCTGCAGTGTGGATTGCACAGCAAATTGGAAGTCATGGTAAAGGGCCTCACTTGGGCTGCTGCTCAGTATTGTAACTAGACTTTTTTTCCTGATTGAAAATGTCTGTCCTTGTGGTAGTAATACCAAAATAGGAGGAGAAGTTGATCTTATGGGAAGAACAACCGTGGTGCACTTAGATGGGGTTAAGGTATGGAGGTGTGAGCTTCAGTTAGTCACTGTTTTATTTTAAAAAGCGCGGCTGTCAATTGTACCTAGTGCTTTTCTCAGAGAATGATTCAGGAATGCAGTGGGCTCATTCATTAAAAGAAAAGGGTGATTTCTTTCTAACGTTCTCTGTGGGAAAATG
>NW_007093352.1:0-741 GCF_000164805.1 Carlito syrichta
TGGCGAGGGACCCGGAGCCCGCCCCCACAAGAGAGAGATTGACAGCAGGTACCATTCATTGTGCAGAGTAGGTGTCTGATACATTTCAACAACTCCAACGTAACACTAACACATGAGAAAACGCAAACATGGTCAGAAAGGAAACATGCCAGAGATCTACACATACCGCTGCAGGGAAAAAGACACAAATCGGGACAATTCATTTTAAGCAGTAGTATACAGTTGCTATCTATACTCAATGAAACATATCGAATGAGTCAACTGGGATATATTTCAAAAATAAGTTAATTAAAAATCAGCAATAGGATATTTTATCTAAGCACATTTCCATAAAATAAGGGTATGTGTTTTTATTTGGGTGTGGAAAAAAGTGATTAAGGCTATAGAAACAAGAATTCCTTTCTAATGACTGGCCATGGATTCAGGGATCTGGTATAAACGTTTTCTTCTTCATTTGTAATTTGAAAGAAGTAGGGTACAATTCAAGGTGAAATATATTAATATTCATTTTACAGGAACCCTTGTTGTTCAGGCCTGTCCCCGAACGTCCCGGCACCCCGGGCACAAACCAACTACTGCAAGTCCTGGCCCTCCCCCTCCCCTGCATCTCCCAACTCTGAAAATCTTTTTTGTTGTCGTTATTATGATGGTTGTTCAAGGTCCACTTATGAGTGAGTACATGTGATACTCAGTTTCTGCTTCCCTGAAAGGTCACCCAGTAGTATAGACTCTAACTCCATC
>NW_007093353.1:0-747 GCF_000164805.1 Carlito syrichta
TAGAAGCCAATTTTTATGCCTCGTGTTAAACAATAATGATATGAAAAGCAAAATAATATGTAATATTGATGTTAAAGTGACGCTGATGGTTCCTAGTCTTTAACGAGTATGACTGTCCCAAACCATGTCCCATCTAGAGGTACCTAGCCCATCACAGACCTCAGCACAACTATTGGGGGACCCACCCAGACTGGTCTTGTGTTAGAGAACATAAATCTGTGTGGAGGATGCAGGGGACAGCGAGGACCCCTTCCATCTCTGCCCCAGAGTCCAGGAATTGTCAGTGTCCCCCTACGAGAGCCCTAGGACAGTGCTGTGAAAATCAAGGGGTGGTCATTTTATGCCTCAGTCTAGAGGCAGGCCAACCATGGGGGCTTTTGTAGGAAGAAATTCCACAACTGAAGTGCCCTTTTCAATGCTGACCCCATTACCCTGCTGTTGTCGGCAGGTCTTGCGCTCTCAGTAACTATAGCCCAGAAGAAACCACTTTAAAGTGTTGACCCATGTCCCCCAGCTTCCTCAGGGAGATAAGGCCTCCCCTTCCCAGGCAGAAACAAAAGAGCCCAGGCTTGGATGTCAGAGCAGGGAGAGGTGGAAGTCAAGCCGAGCAAAATCAAACAAGAAGACACTGGAAGTTCCTAGAAAACACATATGTTTCTTTTCAGTTATTATGACAGATATAGGAAGATCGACAGAAAATAAAAGTGTCTACATTTTAAATTTCAATAATTTTTAATGAACATAGCA
>NW_007093354.1:0-1043 GCF_000164805.1 Carlito syrichta
AAAGAATGTACCAAGAAGAGGCCTTAAATAAAGAGGACTAAATTATCAACCATATTTATTGGCACTTTGTGTTTTATCAGACTAAGCTCAGCTTTATAACCTAGGATCCTTGTATTAAGCCTGTAAAAGTGTTTCTCGTTTCCTACTCACTTTCAAAAACATCATCTCCTCTAAAAAAAAAAAAGAGAAATGAGAATAACTTCAGCGAGGACCTGTAACAGTGCTGCTTTTTGTTAATAAAGTACCTTCTATATCAATCCATCTAGTGTAATTTCTTAAGGCAACAGTCAGGTCCAAGGAAATCTTAAATCATCCAACTATTCCTCAATCAGAAAAGAATTTGCAGGTAGTTACAATCAACTACAATAGCAAACTCTAATATATATCTATTATTTTGCATCTAGATCAATTTTAATCAATTATTAAATAATGAAAACAGAAAACATTTTAAATACAAACACTGACCTTGTTTCTTTTAACCCTTCTTTCTGAAATACTTCCAATATCTGCTTTGTTGTCACTGATAAGTTGTGGTATTTCACTAGTGCCTAAAAAATAGGCATAAGTATCCTAGATTATTGCATGGAAGCATACAAAATGAAAATGCATGTGAATCATGCAATTTTTTTTAGTTTTACTGGAGAAAGGGCTTTTATGTCAATATATGATCATATAACATAGCTAAGGGGTCCAAAGGGAAAGTGCAGTTTGGATGGAAAGGTCATTTTAATTGGCTATTTCTGCAACATAATGGGGCCATTCTTCAAAAAAAGTCACAAAGGCATATACACCAAAACAGAAATGTGAAACCTAAAGACACCAAGTTTATATATATATATATATATATATATAATTTCCTTTATGTAAAAAGTTACTCACATTTCATGGTTAAAGAACAAGTTTTTAGGCTGTGAAAACGGTTCCTTGGTTTCCGGTCCTTGGAAACATAAAGACTGGATGCTATCAATAGCAGAGAACAGAGGGCTGAGCACAAACAGCCTCACTGGATTAATAGCAAAAATCTTAAAGGAAGCATACAGGAG
>NW_007093355.1:0-915 GCF_000164805.1 Carlito syrichta
CAACAGAGTGAGACCTTGTCTTGCAGGGGGCCAGCCCCTGCTAGTTTTGGGGAGTCCCTTGGAAGATGTGGTGGCATCGGTGAATCTGTAGGGATAGATATTAAAAGAAAGACAGATGGAAGGATAGATATAAAGAGGAAGAAAGAGAAAGAAAGAAAGTGGACAACTGTTCAGTAAAGTGAGCAGAAGCCGTTTATTGAAAGTTACAGCAGGTATTTATCCCCAAAGCCAGGTGCAGGGGGAGCATCCCCCACCCACCAGATGCTTAGGTGTGAGGAGGAACAAACCCCAAGATTGTCTCATTGTTCCCTTTGCTAGTTAATGTTCTTCAAAAGCAGTGTAACAATCCTTACTAGCCTAATGATGCTCTGATAATTAATAACTTCTAGAGCTCACACAAAACCCATGATGACTATCTTAAACTTTACTACTTACACAATGCTACAGAAGCTCTTAATTATAGCTTAAGCCAATTTTCTAAAGAATGTGGCCCAGTCCAAAGATCATACTGGGCCCTACAGGATGTGGCCCAGTCCAAGGTTCACGGTGGGCCACCTTTTGGAACAATAGACTACAATCTCTTAACAAAATGGCTATTCCACAGTCCTATATATCTATCCTAATTTCGATGAAAGTTTTCCAATTCTTAATTCTAATATATAAAGCTGATTAGCAGCAGCAAAGCTTCTAAAACCTAAATGTAAACTGTAAATGTACTAAGGGCCAAAACTTCATAGTAGAAAGTGGAGACAATGAGATTTCTAAAGTTAACTATATTCTTATTAAACCTAAAAATATCATGATTGATTATGTTTGAACTAACATGATTCCTTGATGTAGTATGACCTATTCTACAATACCTTCTATGAATAAAAAAATTCAATTTTCTATAAATAGGTAGAAAAAGACCTTACA
>NW_007093355.1:2160-3130 GCF_000164805.1 Carlito syrichta
TCAACCTCCCGAGTAGATGGGAATAACAGGCATGCATCACCATGTCTAGTTAATTTTATTTTATTGAAGAGATGAGGTCTTGCCGTGTTGCTCAGGCTGGTCTCAAACTCCTGGACAGGCAATCCTCTTGCCTTGGCCTCCCAAAGTGTTGAAATTACAGGTGTGAGCCATGGCACCTGGCCAATTTTTATTTTTAGAAAAGTTTTAAAGATGAGGGTCTTGCTCTGTTGTCCAGCATGTGGTGCAGTGACCTGATCATAGCTCACTGCAGCCTGAAACTCCTGGGCTCAAGTGATCTTCCTGTTTCAGCATTCTGAGTAGTTGGAACTACTGTGAGTGCCACTACACCTGACTAATTTTTGTTTATTTCTTAATTTTTTTAGAAATGGGGTTTTGCTATGTTGCCCAAGCTGTTCTCAAATTTTTGTCCTCAAGTGATCGTCCCACCTGGGCCTTCTGAGTAGCTGGGATTATAGGCAGGAGCACCTTACTTGGCCAGATGAATCTTTTTTTGCTTTTTAGTAACTTTAAAAGGCAATAGTTTTCATATGATTTAGAGTTTTAAATTTAGGATTAGTTTATTTTTCTTCAAGGTAGCTTTTCTTCTTTTTATTTTTTAATAGAAGCATCCTTACTTGCAGGTGTATGTGTAAATGAATATATTTCAGTTGAACTATAATTCTTTTTGTGTTTTATTTTCAATTTATGCTGAGTAATGCATAGAGAAAAAAGAAGGAATGGATTTGAAAGTAAACATGATTTGTCAAGTTTCCCTAATTTCTATTTTATCTAACTTCACTTATTTATTTTCAGGTAACTGGAAAATTTCTTTACAAGAATTGACACGGAGGATCCCACCTAGTACTTCATGGTCAAAATGTCTTCTTTCTGATGATAGAAGCAATATTCTTATGTATAAGACAGATAATTTCATAATTTAGAGATTTCATAGTAGAATATTTGAACCTCT
>NW_007093356.1:0-944 GCF_000164805.1 Carlito syrichta
TTCTTGCCTCCCTAGGGAGTAGCCCTAGGTAGAGACCGTCAGTTGTCCTCCGAGATGCAGCTCGGTCCACGGGGAAACTCTGAAATCTTGGCTAGAAGACAGCAAAGATTTAACCTTAGTGCCTCGCCCAGTCAGGCCACAGCGGTCTGAAGTCTTTCCCTGGAGCTGCATGCTGAAGTGTAGCCACAGCTAGAGCCTTCAATTGCCACCAGGTTCCAACACAGTCCACAGAGGGCCACCAGATAGGAAATATGAGAGAGAGAGAGAGAGAGAGAGAGAGAGAGAGATTTCGGACTCGGTGGAACCTCTAAAAATGTTAGGGAACGGACGGACCGGGTGAGGATCGAGAGATGCAGGCAGGCGCGCAGCACTGGCAGGGCTGGCAAACCGGAGGTGCGTTCCGGCAACCCAGAGATCCGAGTAAATAGCAAATAATTGCGACACACAAAAAGATTAAGAAAAAAAGTTATTTAAAAATAAATTAGAGAGAGAAAGAGAAGGAAAAGAGAAGATTCAACTCCCCAAGTGGGGGAGGGGGGCCAAAGCCAGGAAGCATGGCGACAGCCATGACTCAAAGAGCACACAGCCACGCCAGACTCTAGCAAGGCAATGGCCCCTGGTTGCCTGTGGTTGTGTCCTTTTAACCATTCCCCTTGATGGGGGAAGATCATTAGGGTGATTGGGTGGTGGTCTGCTTCCACGTCATCACAAAATGGCAAGCAAGTGCAGGTACTGATGATGTCAGATGATGGTCAGCAGGCGGATGGGTGGGTTAGTCACATGATTGCTGCCATGGTGGGGGTTATCTGTGTCACAAGTTCACAGAGGTCTGATTAGCTTAACCTGAGGGGGATTTCCTGTAAGAGGCTTGTTAGACATTTGCAATTCACAAATTCCTTGACCAAAGGTGGCTGGTCATTTGGGTTGTCCTGATATTGTATCTG
>NW_007093357.1:0-746 GCF_000164805.1 Carlito syrichta
CAGGGTGCACAAACAACCCATTGGGTACCATGTCCATTACTAGAGGAAGAAAGGGCTCACTAGAATTTCCAAATTTCACTTGCATAAATTTACCTACATAGCAAATCATTACATATACCCCACATCTCCAAAATAAGGTAAAATTACAATAATATATATATATCACATGCATGCTTTCCCAATCTTGAATGCATGTTGAAATATGTCCTTTGCAACAGGCAGGCTCCCACATCTGCTTCCTGGACCACAGGCTGTTTTGGTATGAAAGGTCATATAAAGGTCTTCAGAACTTCTATGACATGCCAAAGCAAATGATACAGTTGACTCTTGAACAACACGAGTTTGAGCTGTATGAGACCACTTACACATCGATTTTCTACTGCCTGTGCCATGACCTCCACATTTCTTCTCGACCTACTCAATGTGAAAATGACAAGAGTAAAATCTTTATGGTGATCCTCTTTCACTTACTGAATAATACATACATTTTCTCTTCCTCATGAATTTCTTCTTATGTTCTTTCCTCTAGCTTACTTTATTGCAATAATATGTAGAAGATACATAAACAAAATATGTGTTCATCAACTGTATATGGTATTGGAAAGGTTTTTAACCAATAGTAGGCAATTAGTAGTTAAGTACTGGGGGAATCAAAATTTATAGGCAGATTTTCCACTGCCCAGGAGGTCAGTGACCTTAATCCCCCGCATCATTCAAGGGTCAATTTTGATTGCATTCTTAGTGAA
>NW_007093358.1:0-786 GCF_000164805.1 Carlito syrichta
CCTTGGTGACTGACTGTCAGTCTGGTATGGCTCCAGGTTCTTCCATACCTGGACACAGCTCTCAAGAGCAGCCTTCACTGGATCAGGCTTAGCTTCTTGATCTCACACCCTCTTCTGTGTACTGGTGTCAAAGAGCTCAATGGAGCTCATTATGGCACAAGAACAAAGGATACAACATATTCACGTCCAAGTGTCTCTATTAATATTCTATGCTATTCTGCAATAGAACTTCAGTCGATGTTTGAACTCCTATGTAGGTTAATTAATCAGGAAACAGGCTTGAATCACTTGACAGTGGAGCCTTCGACCCACTGTGGTTGAAGAAATAGGGAGGAACAGCAAGAAAGAAATTGGGAAAGTTTGACAGGATTGGCCTTCTTTTAAATTATGGGAAATAACATGGAAGATATATTTGAAAGCATTAGAACACTTCACTGAGAATAAAAGACTTCTTTACTTATTTTCAGTAAGCAAACTTTGGATTTTCCCACTGATTTCCGTCCAGTGGTGTCATTAGTCTTTACTTCACTCAGTGTCTTGCGATCATAGGATGACCTTGTGTCGTTGTTCCCTGTATCATCATGCACAGCATTTCTCCTTTATGTTGATCATTCTTGTTATGAAAAGAGAATCTGTTGTTTTAAGATGACTATGATAGAAATGCATATGAAGTGGACTCATGGCTGACCCTAAAGCATAGTCGAAGAGACTTGGGAAATTTAGCCAACACACGTGTCTACTCTCATGAAGCACACACATTATCAGAAGGCTGGTGCTACACTGACT
>NW_007093359.1:0-806 GCF_000164805.1 Carlito syrichta
GCAGGACATCTTCCATATGGGGGTTTTATCTTCTACATTCAACATGAAAAAGAGGAGGATCAAAACATCCTTCTTGAAGTCACTGTTGTTGTTGCTGTGTGTTTTTAAGTGCCTTTAGCTTGAAATAACCCTTATCCCCAAATAGAATGTTTTAGGGTGGCATATTCATCCATCCTTCATTTCTCCCAGTTGAAACTTCTCTAAGAAGCTTCATAGCACAGAAACTGAGTTGAATTACTCCTCATCCAATCTCTTAGATTTAAGATTAGGTCAGTTCACTTAAACATTTGTGTCTTATTTTAGGAGACAGTGTTGCAAGTGGGTTCCTGTCAAGGTTTGGCCTCTATATGGTTGAAATAATCAGGTATCAAATAAGAGCATTTTTATAGAAAAAAAGAAAATTAAAGGTTAATAGTTGGAGTACATTATAAACTCAGTTTCTGAGTCCAGAGGCAGCCTATCAAGAAGATTCCTAGATGTTGGGCACAAAACATCTTTTGATAACTGAATGGCTCTGATGACACCATCAGGCATTCTGGTGAACTTTCTGAGTGACACACACAGTTACAGGCATGAAGATTGTCATACAAAAGCAGTTGTGGTGATTTCTATCAAGTTTATATCAAGTCATTCAGCTTCAACTTGCATGTTATTTTAGAAAAGGCCAGTTTTAGGGAATCCAAGTCAAAAAGATGGAAGAAACTTAGAAACATTAGTTTGAAGAGTCAGTCAAATATTGTAGGAACTAAAATAATTTGGAATACAGTCCAGTTTATAGGAAGATAAAATCTAAAAGACAATCAACA
>NW_007093360.1:0-864 GCF_000164805.1 Carlito syrichta
AAAGTAGATGGTTGAACACATACAGACAGTTATACTACAAGGCAAAAATAAGTGCTAAGAAGGATATGTGCTCATTACATCTTTGTCTCTCAGTTTCAACACTGTCTTCTGCAGTACATAGCCAGGACTTTGCAAATCTCATCTCTCCATTGTGGCCTCTTCCTTCCTGGCCAGATCCCTTTCCATCACCCTCAGTGCTGCCACAACCACGTGACTTCACCAGGCAAAAGCTTGTCCAGTTTTCCTGGTGTCCAATGCTCATCAAGCTGGGTGTTCAGGCTCCTCAGCGAGCCCAGATTCAGTCAAGCATGTACCCATCCCACAGGTTTGAGTCTCAGGTCTGTGGGTTCCTCCCCTGTGTCCTCCCTCTTTTTTTAATCCCCTGTGGGGTGGAAGCTGCTACCTTTATTTGCCTCTGCAATACCTTCCTGTTCTCTTTTTGCCTTTTCAGTGAACTAGCTGAAAATTCATCATAACATGTTAGTTTGCTCAGGTTGTTGCATCAAAATGCCACAGACTTAGAGGTTTAAGGAACAGAGGTGTCTTGTCTGGCAGTTCTGGTGGCAGGAAGTCCAAATCAAGGTGGCAGCAGGGTTACTTACCCCGAGGACTTTGAGGGAGAATCTGGTTCATGCCTTTCCCCAGCTGCTGAGGGTTTGCCAGCAGTTTAGATATTCTCTGACTTGTAAATGCATCACCCCCATCTCTGTTTTCATCTTCACCTGATACATTCCTTGTTTGCTGTATGTGCTCAGATTTCCTCTTCTCATAAGAACATTAGTCATATTGTGTTAGAGAACCACATTGCTCCATATGACCTCATCTTAACTAATTATATCCAAAGCAATTCTAAAAGGAGGGACC
>NW_007093361.1:0-763 GCF_000164805.1 Carlito syrichta
CGACACCACTGAGTCTGCAGGATGGTAGGGAGTCTTGGTACCCATGAAGCACAACGCTGACATCGTGTCATGACCTTCACCTGAGTGTGGTCATGACACGTGTCCTCAGATGGCACCATGAGTGCGGGTGGACTCCTGCAAATTCTGGTCTTCTCCCCTGAAGGAGGCTTCAGATTGGGGTGCACAGACCCGGTCTAACCGGATCCACCTCGGTCTAAGGCAGGCATGTCCAACCCACAGCTGGCAGGTAATAAGTGGCCTGGGACAGCTAGTCATGCGTCCCCACAACCTCTTTTAATGTCTTGTGTGGTTTTTTTTGTTGTTTTGGGGTTTTTTTTTAGTTGGAGTTCCACTCCATCGCCCAGACTGTAGTGCAGTGGCCGCTACTGGCCACCGCAGCCTCGAACCACTGGGTTCTGGCGATCCTTCCACCTCAGCCTTCCGAGTTATAGGCGTGTGCTACCCTGCCCGGCTGGTTTTTGATTTATTGTAGAGATGAGGTCTCGCTTCCCAGGAGGGTCTCGAACCCGCGGGCTCAGGCAATCCATTCACCTCAGCCTCCCAAAGGCACAGGATTACAGACTGAGCCACCGAGCCCGGTTTGTCATGTTTTTTAACATTTTTCTTTGTGACCCCATGCGTCATTCCACTTTTGAACAAGTTCACCATCAAAGATTATTCCTGACATCACTTTCTGACTGCACATCCCTTGGTGAGCCACTGTTTTCAGTTACGAAGTGCACGGAGAGCAAAATTGAACAAC
>NW_007093362.1:0-527 GCF_000164805.1 Carlito syrichta
CAAAGAAAAGAGATGGACTATAATAGTTATGACATCATAGTTTCAGAGCTACGTTCTCAAAACCGTACAAATGTTCATCCACGAGTTTCAAAAACATATTTGAGAGTCATCAGAAAATGACGAAATATGAATAACGTACATTCACATGGCTGCATGTAGGAAACCAAATTTTTCTCAAAACCAAATTCATGCTTACCATGATATGACCTCCTATACTGCGATAAAAGAAGTAAAACAAGCCACTTTTTTGGAAATACAGGCAAATAGGCTAAAATGAGGTTAAAATACTATACCTTGATAATTAAGTTAATATTTACCTTCAGCTAAATGCCAGAAATTTCGTATCTTTAGTCAGATAGTAAGCACAAAAAGAACAATTTTATTATGATTTTGGTATGCTTCCTCCATTAAAAACTTAAGGTTATATGATTGCGAACTTAGAGAATATAATGAAGAAACTTATACCCCTTTACTAATGAATATAGAAAAGGCCAAAATCACCTCAATTGCTATTTCTAACAATAGGC
>NW_007093363.1:0-880 GCF_000164805.1 Carlito syrichta
CCTCCTGGCCACTGCAGCCTCAACCTGCTGGACTCCTGCGATCTTTCTGCTTCAGCCTTCCAAGTAGCCAGAACTACAGGCGTGTGCCTCCACACCCAGCTAATTTTTTTATTTATTGTAGAGACAAGGTCTTGCCAAGTGGTCTGGGCTGGTCTCAAGCCTGTGGGCTCAGACAATCCACTTGCCTCATCCTCCCAAAGTGCTGGGGTGGCAGACTGAGCTACCAAGACTGGCTTAGCTTTTTTTTTTAATTATTAGAGTGATAGAACATTTTCACTGGTCAATAGTATTTTCTGTCTTACAATAATTATTTTATTTTATTTATTTATTATTATTATTTTTGAGTTGGAATCTCACTCTGTCGCCCAGACTGGAGTGCAGTGGCCGCTCCCAGCCACCACAACCTCGACCTACTGGGATTCGGCGATCCTTTCACCTCAGCCTTCCAAGTAGCTGGAACTACAGGCGCGCGCTACCATGCCCGGCTCATTTTGATTTTATTGTAGAGATGAGGTCTTGCCAAGTTGCCCAGGTGGGTCTCGAACGCGCAGGCTCAGGCAATCCACTCACCTCAGGCGCGGGATTACAGGCTGAGCCACCGAGCCTGGCTACGCTCTCACTTTTTTTTATTATTAGAAGAGTATAAGCATATTTGCAGTAAGACTTTAGCTTTGTGGTTCTTGCAAGGCTTCCTGCTATTGCAGACTCTAAAGAAAAAGCCTGTATGCCAGGGAGGTTCTAAGAACAGAAGATAATAGAAGATGTGGACCATGCAGCACCACGATTATGTTTCATAAGCACAACTTGGCTTTTTCTTCCTCCATATCTACAGTTTTCTAAAATTCTGCAATGTTGAAGTCGACAGTATTAATAGTCAAGT
>NW_007093364.1:0-647 GCF_000164805.1 Carlito syrichta
GTGGAACTGGACACAGAGACCACACTTTCAACCAATAGGCAACAGTACCTCATTGGGTGCCAGGAGGAAGTCAAGGTGACTGTTAGGACCCCTGAGCTCCAGTCTGGAGTGAACTGTTGATGATGCCAGTGAAGCTAAGCAGAGCTGCAGCTCCATGGAGCTCCCTAGTTATTTATTAAGAAGCAATCCCATCCTGTTGTAGCCAGGGAGAAAGTGATGGCCAGGGCAGACTGTGCACTCCGGTGGCTCTCTTTATCATGTCCCACTGTCTCTGAGACCCTCACATTCAGAGCACACCTATACACCCTTTTCTTTTCTGGTCATGCTTTCTCCATTGCCCATTCCTCCACCTCCCAGAATGGTTCATATTTACTCAGCTATGGAGGGGAATTGAACTTAAAAAGATGAGAATGATTTCCAGTTTCCCTGCACCACAGGCAACGAGCTTGGAGTAGATATTCTATCCTAATAATAAGTAAAAAAGCTGAACAAACAGAAAATGGGCAACTCTTCTTATATCCTTCAGAGAGTTGAGATTTCAGGGAAAACCACTGCTCCAGAACTTGTAGAGACAGACTGCGGAATGCAGATATCACAGCTTTCTGAAGCAGAAACCCAAGGATTGAAACCTCCACAGGAGCCAGCAC
>NW_007093365.1:0-538 GCF_000164805.1 Carlito syrichta
GGCCGCGCTGCCCAGGCGGGTCTCGAACCCGCGGGCTCAGGCAATCCACTCACCTCAGCCTCCCAAAAGCCTTGTCTTTTTTAAACCTTTTATTTTGGACAGTTTAAAGTATATTCAAAAATGCAGTGAACCTACCCTGCAGCACCAGCCACATCTTGGTCCTCTGCCCCTGCCCCCACCCCTTCCACTGAGTAATACTGAAGCACATCCCAGACATCAGATCGTTACATCTGTAAAAACTTCAATATGTATCTCAGAAAGACAAAACCACAAAGAACAGCCACAATGTCATTATCACATCAGAAAGCTCCACAAGCATTTCTCAACATCATTGTATCACCTGTGAGGGTTTAGATTACCTACCCCCAGGTGACTCTTTTAAAAAATTGGGCCAGGCTCGGTGGCTCAGCCTGTAGTTCCAACTACTTGGAAGGCTGAGGTGGAAGGATCGCCGGGACCCAGCAGGTCAAGGCTGCGGTGGCTGGGAGCGGCCACTGCACTCCAGCCTGGGAGACAGAGTGAGACTCCAACTAAAAAA
>NW_007093366.1:0-752 GCF_000164805.1 Carlito syrichta
GGATTCAAAGAATGTTTATTGGCAAAAATTCACTTAAATATCAGATTTGATTGTCCTGAACAGTAGACAGAGCATGGAGATTATGAACTGTATGTCATTAACATATTTTGTGAACAGAAGTTTTCTATATCTTAAATTATGTTTATAGTATGGATGTCAACCCTACAGAAAAAATTAAATGTAGAATCAGACCCGAAGCTCCTCTCTTAAACAAAACAGCAGCTATTTAGTTTTTGGAAAATAACATTATCTTTCAAATGGGATTAGTGTTTTAAGTGTATTACTAGTTTGGCAGTTTTATCATTTTCTCTCGTTTCCATAGTTTTTTTTGTAAGAACTATAAACCTAAGTAGTTCACCTACATGAATATATTTAAGCGCAATTATCTATCAAATTTAACATTTGTACCAAATGAGAATTATTTTTTTCTTCAGAAAAGAGTTCGGAACATTTTTCAGTTTTAAAAACAGTGAATGAAAATACTGTGTTTGGATGTTTAAACCTTTGAAATCCATTCTGTTTCCCAACTTGTTTCTCATTAATTCACATTATTAAAAATATAATATTTTAAAATGATATATTGATTATTTTAATCAAGGTTCTCAATATTTACTCTGAGGTTCAAAATTATTTCTAGGAAAAATATTGGTTGAATTTGTGATTTTCAGCTGAAATGATTACTTCGTTATTAACCTGAAATAACTACTTCTTTATGATTAATACTGAAATTGTATAGATATTGATAAATTATT
>NW_007093367.1:0-598 GCF_000164805.1 Carlito syrichta
AGGGGACAGCGGGGACCCCTTCCATCTCTGCCCCAGAGTCCAGGAATTGTCAGTGTCCCCCTACGAGAGCCCTAGGACAGTGCTGTGAAAATCAAGGGGTGGTCATTTATGCCTCAGTCTAGAGGCAGGCCAACCATGGGGGCTTTTGTAGGAAGAAATTCCACAACTGAAGTGCCCTTTTCAATGCTGACCCCATTACCCTGCTGTTGTCGGCAGGTCTTGCGCTCTCAGTAACTATAGCCCAGAAGAAACCACTTTAAAGTGTTGACCCATGTCCCCCAGCTTCCTCAGGGAGATAAGGCCTCCCCTTCCCAGGCAGAAACAAAAGAGCCCAGGCTTGGATGTCAGAGCAGGGAGAGGTGGAAGTCAAGCCGAGCAAAATCAAACAAGAAGACACTGGAAGTTCCTAGAAAACACATATTTTTCTTTTCAGTTATTATGACAGATATAGGAAGGTCGACAGAAAATAAAGTGCCTATATTTTAAATTTCAATAATTTTTAATGAACATAGCATTTTATTTTTACAGCTCAAACTTAATGTAGAAAAAGATCTTTATATCGGAGAGTGTACGGGGCACCCTTTACACAAGTAACTCC
>NW_007093368.1:0-877 GCF_000164805.1 Carlito syrichta
TAGAAATAAATTTCTCTTACCACTAATATTATTGAATGTAAATTTGGAGAAGCTGAGAGAGCCACCACAAATGAAGCCACCTCAGACAAAGGTCAGCTTGAGGATGGAAACATAAATCTTGTGCTGATATCATCACCTAGATCCGCAGAGGCTGTGGGATCTAGGTCTACCCATGGACTTCTCAGATGCAGAAGGATCTATGGGTGCTTCATCATGGACCAGACCTGTTCCCAAGCTTGTGTTCAGGAAGCAGTGAGTGAATGGTCCATACCCACTTGTGATTATATAGGCTCAGAGACAACATGTATGGGAGTGCTTTGCCAGTGTTAAGGTTTCTACAAATGGGAGTTAGTTGTATGGTAGGTGTAAAGTTAGTTGGACAATTGAGTTCAGAAATAACATGATTTTAAAATGCATTGATACTGAAAGCAGAACTATTCGGAATAATTGTTTTGCAAATTTTAAGAAATCCAGACATTTATCTAAATAATTTAGGTCAAATAATGTTGTCTAAATTATTTATCTATTTCATATAAAATTGACTTCTAGACCTTAACTGTTCTCTTCTGTTTACATGCGTGGCCATAACCTAGTTGTTACATAAGTCACTGTTTCTTCCTCATTAAACATGATTCCTCCCACTGATGTGGACCACCTTTGATGTACCAACTACTATTCTGAGCTGAGGCTGCAGCTCTGAACAATACAAAAATACCTCACACGCTTTAAGAGGAGAGAAACAACTATGCCTTCCATATGCCAGTTACTGTACTCAAGACTGCTGTTTCTGACTCTCTCTCTCTGATGATACTGACAAAAATGTTGGAAGTCATTTGTGGAATTATGGATTAATGTTATAAGAAAGTTATACATTATT
>NW_007093369.1:0-967 GCF_000164805.1 Carlito syrichta
AGGGACTGAAGCAAGCTGAAAGTTACTGCACGTACAAAAACCAAGAACGTTCTGCTTGACCAAAAGCAACATAATACAACTATTATCACAGTTATAACGTCTAATCATAACCCCAAGTGAAACTACATACTGGAACAAAAGCTAATCAATCAGTTTACCAGGAAACAACAGCTAAAAATCTTAAGAAGAAAAACAGTTCAGAAAGACAAACAGATATAAAATAATTCTGCTGTGCATTTTTCATAGGATATAATAAGATTTTATTTTAGACTGTCACTTCCTAATATTGAAAATTATGTTGTCTTATAATACACTGGTTACTATTCATATGTACACATTTGATATTATATCCTTGTCTCAGAGGCGACCTTCTGAATAGGCCTTCATAGGCCTCAGCTGTGTGGTTACATATGTTGGCTCCCAACAGATCATAGCTTTTAATGGATTCTCACAGGGATCGAGTGAAATGGTGATCATTTGAGGCATGCTTTTTAGTCATCCCCCTCTCTGTGGGAGGCAGCGGTCATGTAGGCACTGAGCACAGGACCCAGACACGTCACCTGGTTCCACATACATTTTCACTGTTGGGGGCATATAATCTTGGGCACGTCAGGTATATTCTCCTTGTCTTCCTGTGGCCATCTGTTCATTGGCAATTAATAACAGAATATCGTTTTGAAGTTGTGCTGTGATTGTTTATGTGATTGTACTCCAAATATAGCAGAGGCTTAGTAAATATTGATATTTGCTTTTCTTTTTGTTAAGGTAATCTTTTTTTTAGGCTCATTGGAGTCTTTAGAGAGCTTTTTTTGGTGCAATTATATGGAAATAACTGAGAAGTAATGTCCATACTTTTTTTACTTGCAACAAGTAAAGCATTTTGCAAAGGCTATGTTCACGTGAATCTAGCTAGAGGCATACTTGGTCTTGCACCAGTGCTACATTTTGAAATGTTTGCTAAAGCATA
>NW_007093370.1:0-835 GCF_000164805.1 Carlito syrichta
TCTGGTTCATGCCTTTCCCCAGCTGCTGAGGGTTTGCCAGCAGTTTAGATATTCTCTGGCTTGTAAATGCATCACCCCCATCTCTGTTTTCATCTTCACCTGGTACATTCCTTGTTTGCTGTATGTGCCCAGATTTCCTCTTCTCATAAGAACATTAGTCATATTGTGTTAGAGAACCACATTGCTCCAATATGACCTCATCTTAACTAATTATATCCAAAGCAATTCTAAAAGGAGGGACCTCAAAAAAAAGGCATTTATTTATAAAATGTTTTGTATTTGTCTTCACATGTTTAGACTTCAGTCACCACCAATATACTCTCTGTGTGATGCAATATATCTATTGAGACACTTTTTTCATTGCTCAAAACAGTTTTTGAGCTCATCCATTTTGGTGCCTTCTAGTGCCTCTGACATTTTTTATTTCACCTCTTCTACATTGGCAAAATGTTTCTCTTAGAGGACTTTTTTCATCTGTGGAAACAAAGAAAAATTTGGTTACAATGAGATCAGGTGAACAGGGAAGGTGGAGCATTAGGTTCCAGCTTCTTTTGGTCAAAAACTGCTGAACATTCAATGGTGTGGACAGACATACCTGTAAATCACCTATCATGAAATGGGCAAATGTGTTGAAAGAATCATAACAAAAATTCACTGAAGCTGAATGCAACCTCTCAGTATACTAGCTGACACACTGATGCCGATGGGTTCCTAAGACACTTACCTAGTGGGGGGCATTTGTACTACAGGGAACCCACTCTCCAAAGACAATTTTGTTTTTTTGGGGTCTTTCTCCTGTTTCCAAGTAAGATTACATTCTGAGATATTGAAGATT
>NW_007093371.1:0-851 GCF_000164805.1 Carlito syrichta
TGCGATGCACTCTAACCCGGGCAATAAAGCAAGACTCTGTATCTACAAAACAAAACACAAAAAACCCAAAGTAGGTTAAGCTAATTCATCATTTTTTATACTTGAAATTTATTTATTCTATGTCTGCATATTTAAAGCTTATTCCTGCTGACACACACCTTCTTGATGCTTCACCCCTCTCCTTCCATAATAAAAGGCGCTGGGCAGCCCCCTTCAGGGAGCCAGCTCTCAAATCTTCCTCCTGTGTTTTCTCCTTTGAACAAATTCCCAGTAAAACCTTGTCTGAGGATCTGTTTGGTCTCATGTCAATGTATAATACATGAGAGTCGAAGAATGTGTGGTCACCAACACTTTTCTTTTTGAGTTGGAGTCTCACTCTGTCACCCAGACTGGAGTGCAGCGGCCGCTCCCGGCCACCGCAGCCTCTAACTGCTGGGCTCTGGCAACCCTTCCGCCTCAGCCTTCCAAGTAGTTGGAGTTACAGGCATGCACTACCACACCTGGCTGATTTTTGGATGTATCGTAGAGATGAGGTCTTCTGCCTAGGCGGGTCTCGAACCCGCAGGCTCAGGCGCTCACAAACTTATTATTATAATGAAGCAAGTGTCGCGATCGGGCACTTTTCTTCAATGAATTCTACTCTGGGAATAAGTGTGCCTGTTGCAGCTGATTCAAATCTTTTCATTTGCTCTTCTTCTGCCCCTCATGAGGCTGACATTTGCGAGTACAGAGGCAAGCAAGCTTCTCTGTGAAATGACTCACTGCTATTGAACTCTGATCACCCGTTTATATTTATAAAGTTTTGCGAGTCACATTTCAAATGGGAAAAATATCAAGAATGGAATTTAATT
>NW_007093372.1:0-840 GCF_000164805.1 Carlito syrichta
CTGTGGCTTTTAACTGATTTATTGGGTCTTTTTGCTCTACCCAGCCTCTCTTTTCAGAAATTCAGAGGAAGAAATGATGTGTTGCTAAAGTAGATCACACACACACACACACACACACGCACAGACACACACACACGCATAGATTTATATAAAATCTTATTTCTAATTATAGACTACTTTAGGAACAGTCTGTAATTTGCTATGAAAGTCTGTGATAATAATTGACTAATTCAAAAGACCAAATGCTTTAACTTATATTTGTGAAAATGTCAACACAGTATAAGAAAGTGAGGGCAAGATCAGTTTCCAGAAGCATCCATCATATCAAGCCCCAGCGCACCCAGGGTCTGCTTCTGAATCATCTTCTCTAAGTCCAGAGGGGAACCTTGGTCCTCAAGGCTCTCCTGTCATTTAAGTTACATCACCAGCCTCTTAGTCTGAGACTTGAGCCCTGGTTCTTCAACTAGCTTTCACCACCAGCTTTTCTTTCCCAAGAGACATAATAATAGCATTGCAGAAAGTGGCTTTGTGTATCAGATAGACTGGAATTAGAATCTACTACTTAGTAGCTGTGCTTGAGAAAGTAATTTTTCTTCAAAAATTTTAATTTTCTTTGTAAAGTGGGCATGACCATGGCTAACACATTGGGATTCTGTGAGCTAATGTATATAGAGTACCATGTGTGTTGCCAAAACATAATAGAAATGTCATAAATTGTTTATATTATTTTCTCTTTTTCCCACATTCTAAAATTGAGCAGATCCAATATTAAATCCTCATATCTTCCTTTGTCAGTGTTCTGTACTGTGCAAGACTAATGGTTTTCTGTGTATTTTTTAC
>NW_007093373.1:0-722 GCF_000164805.1 Carlito syrichta
GGAGAAACCCACATGAAAGAGGTGGTGGTGGTCATGGTGTTGGAAGTGGACAGGTATGCACTGAATGAAAAGGGTTGCTGTTCTGCCATATGCAAGACATCACTCTCCTTGTCTTACAGCTGAAGGAAGAGGACTACAAGGCCTTAGAGGAAGGCAGAACCATAGCACCGAAGGTGCCTAGATCCTAAAATTACCCCTTGGAAGGCTGCTCACTGACTGGGACAATTAGCAAGAAATAGACAATTATGCTAAGCCACAAAAATGTAGGGATTGCTTGTTACAGTGGTTAGCCTCTCCTGAGCAGTGTAGGGAGAAAGTGGATATTTAAACAGCCAGCCATATCCACTGCTTAAATCCTGGGATTGGTGGGTAACAGATAATACCACCGAATTACTACCTTGCTAATAACAATCTGTGAAACACCAGATAAAAGCCCTTGAAGCTACATAGGAATGAAAGGCAAGCAGATATGAGAGAGTCACTGGTTTATAGGTGAGAAAAGCCCAAGTTCTGAAACGCAGAGGGTTCTTGGACTTTGCACTTTGGCTGCATTGTTTCAGCTTTCTCTTTGTGGAGAGAACAGACTAGATTAGATCTTACAGGTGACTTGTCCCTTTGGTGCCACAGACTCATCTAAGATTTCAGACTAAAACTCTCCAGGTGGCAGAGATCAGCCTTGAATTTGTACCTGAGTTCCAAGCATGACAAAGAAAGGACACACT
>NW_007093374.1:0-824 GCF_000164805.1 Carlito syrichta
GAAAAAGCTCAGCTCATTTGTCATCCGAAAATGCAAGTGAAAACGACCTTGAGGAGTCACCAATTTTCAGTCAGGATGGCTATCATCAATCATCCCAAAACGACAGATGCTGGCGTGGAAATGACACAAAGGGAACACTTCTACACTGCTCGTGGGAGTGTAAACTCGGACCAGCTCTGTGGATAAGCATTTGGTGATTCCTAAACGATCTAAAAATCGACCCTGCCATCCTCCTACTGGGAACATACCAGGAAGAACGAAATCCCTCTCTCCAAGAGATATTTGCACATGTATGTTTATCGCCACATTGTTCGCAGTAGCAAGAACATGGAGCCAACCATCCTGCCCATCTAAAGAGGACTGGATTCAAAATATGTGGTACGTAGGAACAATGCCATATTATGCAGTCACAACGAGAACAAACTCACGAAGTTCACGGAAACCTGGATGGAGTTAGAGTCTATACTACTGGGTGACCTTTCACGGAAGCAGAAACTGAGTATCACATGTACTCACTCATAAGTGGACCTTGAACAACCATCATAATAACGACAACAAAAAAGATTTTCAGAGTTGGGAGATGCAGGGGAGGGGGAGGGCCAGGACTTGCAGTAGTTGGTTTGTGCCCGGGGTGCCGGGACGTTCGGGGACAGGCCTGAACAACAAGGGTTCCTGTAAAATGAATATTAATATATTTCACCTGAATTGTACCCTACTTCTTTCAAATTACAAATGAAGAAGAAAACGTTTATACCAGATCCCTGAATCCATGGCCAGTCATTAGAAAGGAATTCTTGTTTCTATAGCCTTAATCACTTTTCTCC
>NW_007093375.1:0-889 GCF_000164805.1 Carlito syrichta
GGCAGGTGGATTGCCTGAGCCTGTGGGTTCGAGACCCCCTGGGCAACTTGGCGAGACCTCATCTCTACAATAAATCAAAAATTAGCTGGGCGTGGTAGCGCACACCTGTAGTTCCAGCTACTTGGAAGACTGAGGTGGAAGGATCACTGGAGCCCAGCAGGTCGAGGCTGCAGTGGCCCCAGCCACTGCACTCGAGTCGTGGCGACTGAGTGAGACCCCAACTCGAAAAAAAAAAAAAAAGATTTCTGATTTAAAGTTTGTGTGAAAATCTAAAAACCAAAATGGTTACTTTTAAATATTTCTAGATTTCTAAAACCAAATGACTCCTTTCTGGATACAATTATGGGAAACTTTCATTGCATCTGTGAGATCATCTCCCATGTACTCATGTACTACAGTAAATTCACAGCTTTTGAACCCTGCAACAAATATATATGTAACAAGCTGTCTGTCATTGTGCACAGTGTCAGCTCTCTCTACTGGGTACAAGCAATTTAGTTTCCAAGTATAGAAAATGGAGTTCTGAATGCAGTCTCATTATATGATGTCTCGTTTAACCATGCTTATAGAAATAGACATCTTTACATTTCTTATTGTTACTTTATAGCCTTCCCCACCTACCCCCTCCTTTAGAAGAAAAGAAGAAACTCATGCAAGTTAAACTGAGTTAATAATAATAGCCATAGGGACCAGATTTTGAGCATTTATTATATGTTCACCTACGCTATAAAGAGCTGAATCATTGTAATGTTATTTAACTTGCACAACTGCCCTGTGAGGTGAATACTATCTACATTCCAAGTTTGGGTTAATTTTTCTCATGTTACAAGCAGTCTGGAGGTAACCTGACCATGCCTGTGTGGCAGTTTTATGAAATCATTAATATCCC
>NW_007093376.1:0-945 GCF_000164805.1 Carlito syrichta
GTCACCAAAGGGACAAGTCACCTGTAAGATCTAATCTAGTCTGTTCTCTCCACAAAGAGAAAGCTGAAACAATGTAGCCAAAATGCAAAGTCCAAGAACCCTCTGCGTTTCAGAGCTTGGACTTTTCTTGCCTATAAACCAGTGACTCTTTCATATCTGCTAGCCTTTCATTCCTTTGTAGCTTCAAGGGCTTTTACCTGGTGTTTCACAGATTGTTATGAGCAAGGTAGTAATTCAGTGGCATTATCTGTTACCCACCAATCCCAGGATTTAAGCAGTGGATATGGCTGGCTGTTTAAATATCCACTTTCTCCCTACACTGCTCAGGAGGGGCTAACCACTATAACAAGCAATCCCTACATTTTTGTGACTTAGCATAATTGTTTATTTCTTGCTAATTGTCCCAGTCAGTGAGCAGCCTTCCAAGGGATAATTTTAGGATCTAGGCACCTTCGGTGCTATGGTTCTGCCTTCCTCTAAGGCCTTATAGTCCTCTTCCTTCAGTTGTAAGACAAGGAGAGTGAGGTCTTGCATATGGCAGAACATCAGGCATTCCTAAGGGCCCGCCCATATCCCCTTGGCCCTTTCCATTCAGTGCATACCTGTCCCACTTCAAACACTATGTAATCCCACTATATAATCCCCACCTCAGCCTGTAATCCCAGTGCTTTGGGAGACTGAGGTGAGTAGATTGCCTGAGCCCGCGGGTTCAAGACCTGCCTGGGCAACTTGGCAAGACCTCATCTCTACAATGTGGGTTTCTCCAGCTACCTCACCTCTTTCATGTGGGTTTCTCCAGCTACCTGAGTCTTCTCTGCTCACATGTGTAGCAGGCCAGAAGTGCCCAAGAACTAATTCATAGCCATCATATGATGTCTTATGAGGGCTGGCATATAACTACCTGCACTCAAGGGTCATTTGATCTTGGTGGGGTGGAAGTGGAGA
>NW_007093377.1:0-1427 GCF_000164805.1 Carlito syrichta
CCATAAGCCCGCATTCTGATAGGGGCCAGAGTGACCTTTTGAGTTTCCTGGGGGTGATGTCGGTTCAAAGCCAGTGTCTGGTAGTCCATCAAAGGTCTGATCATTCTTTTCCTCAATGCATAGTCACCCCGGTAAAAGGTCATGGATTCCTATGGGGAAGGCTAGGAGAAAGGTTAATAGGACACATTTTCATTAGAGTCCTAGAATCCTTCCTCTAGGGGACCTGGCCTCCTCTTTATTGAAGAGATTCTGGGTCTGTAAACTGGCTCACATCTGAGAATTTATTGAGGCTCCATGACTTTGTTCTCATGACCCAAGTTAGTCTTTTGTTCACTTTACTAGAACTTTTCTGCATGTACAGATCAAACAAAGGTTGAGTAGGCTGCCTATTTCACTGAAGGAACACAATGATTTATGCCATAGGTCTGCAGGAGTCAGACTACTGTGACTGCTGGTCTGACTCTGCTGTCCATTAAGGTAACTACACACACAATGACTTTGGCAATTAATTGAGTGACAGCCTTTGGCCCTTGCCACCTTATGCTCCAATCACTGCCACTGCATTTAGGTTTTCCATATGATTGACTGAGGTTACCACTACAGAGAAGAGCAATCACAAAGCTTTTCAAAGATGTTAGAGCTCTCCTCAAAAATTTATTTTTCAAAATATTGGTGAAGTGTTTATCTTCTGGATTCTCTCAGTGAAGGTGAATAAGTCTTAAATGACAGATTCACCCTAACATTCTAGTCTTCATAATCATTTGAATTATTTTTTTCTACATTAAACTAAGAATAATTGATATTTCCAATTTACTCACTGTGGACCATCTTTTGAACCATGTTTCAGTCAACCAACTAAATTGTCAGTGCCCTTCCTAACTCCTTGAACTGTAACATTAATGCAGAATCTCTGCTTAGTGGACCCATATCAATAAATTCAGGCTTACCCAAGTTGAAGTTCCTTCCATCATTATCCCACAACCTTAATATCAATTCCCAGACATATTCCTCAGCTTTCTGCTTATATAATTTAGAAACTCAGGGAGTTCTTTTGTAGTGTAGTATGTATCCCTCTGGGTAACACTTTGAATATCTCCTTTAGGAGCCTGCTGGAACTTGTCTCTTTGTGCATCTGGAAACAGGGTTATAGTGGTGGTGGATCCCGTGGATAATTAGCAGTGCTTTGCATGATAACTGCTTCAGGGGAGGCTATGACTGTTTCTTTGGGCAACACAGGGTTAATCCCCTCAGATGGAGATAAAAGGGGGATACCACTGTAGTGGGTGCCTGCCATTGGGGGTAAGTAGTCACTGCCATTAGGGGTAGGAAGTCCACCTTCTGGGGTAGAAGAGACCACTTTTATTTGGGATGGAGAGGCTACTACCACTGGGTAGAGAGGCCTCTTCCAATGGCAAAGAAGACTCAGA
>NW_007093378.1:0-794 GCF_000164805.1 Carlito syrichta
TGCCTGACATCTGGACACTAGGCCTCACCAGAAGACTCTCCATTCTCCACCTCTAGATAGCACCTCTGGCCTTCCTGATTTCTGGTCAGTGGGTCAAGGATATTAAGTTGCATCTGTTTTAGAACCTCCTAACCGTGCCCATGCTACTGTGTTGTTCTGGGTACTTCCTATTTAACAGTATTTCCTTTGGGGATGGGCTTTCGTGGCTGGCACTCTCCTGTGGGAGGGACCAGTGGACACTGGCCCGAGTCCAAGCAGCATAAAGCAACAGGCAAAACTCTTTCCATTGAGCTGTGTTTCCATGGTTGGTGGTCCACCCATGACTGCAGAGGCTGTCTTTCCAAGGGGCTATGCGATTGTTGATGCCATCGGCCCCCCTGCTTTTGAGGCCGAACAAGGACAGGACTCTGCTTCGCTCGTGTATTTAACCACCAGATTTTGCAGCGACGGTCCATCTAGAGTCACTCTACAGAACACAACCTTGAAAAACTTACTAAATAGGCAATGTTTTACCATTAATCTCGCTTTGGACAATAGATGCCAGTCCGCTGTTCATCCACATACGAACAAGACACAGAGAGCGGCCGATTGCAACCCTTGCTTCATGATAATAATAAAAACCCCAGTCAGACACAGAAGCTCATGACTGTGATCCCAGCATTTTGGGATGCAGTGGCAGGAGGATACGTTGAGCCCGGGAGTTTGTCGGGAAACTTCATCGTTATGAAAAATACAAAAAACCCTGGAGTATGGTGGCGTGTGTCGTTAGTCCCAGCAACTCAGAAGGCTGAAGC
>NW_007093379.1:0-805 GCF_000164805.1 Carlito syrichta
AAATATAACTGCTTTCTCTTTCAAGCCTATATGTTTTATTTTGTGCACTTAAAAAGACAATTCTAAGAAAAGGTTTATAGGCTTCATTAGAGTGCACTTAAAATTTAGAAACTCCTATTATAATAAGATTACACCCAAGTGACCAATCCTTCTCTTTCTCTGTCTTTTCTTTCCCTTAAGAGATCTTGGCTCAGAGATTTTTGCTTCAGTTTAATAAGAACTGGAAAATATTAGTTGCATTGGATGATTCTTTTTTCTTGCTCTTCTGTCTCTTTCAGATTTTATTTATGGGATAGATCAGATCTACTTGAATCACAAAGTTCTCAAAACTCAGATTTGGAACCTAGGAATAAATGAGCAGTCTTAGGGTTGACTTAAGCTTGAGGCTATCTATATCCGCAACCTAAATATGTCTCAGTTTTATTCACTAACTTTCCTATTTAATTCTGTCTTAATTTGTGTTTAGAGATTAGGGACCAAATTCTCTGTTGCACAAAGAGCTCTAACTTGTCCTCTTTTAAGCATATATCTCCCTTAGGAATCTTGGAGTAAGTGGTTTGCTGCTTGAAGTGTAAGTGTAAAGCAATGATATTTTATTTGTAAAACAAGGGAAGGGAAGCAGTAACCTGTGTTCCTCCTTTAGAGTGTCTCTTTGACAATAATTTGTGTACATTTTGCTTATATAGTGCAAGGTTAGCAGCCTTCTGGTGATTGGAACTGTAATCGCATATTTCTAAAATTAACTCAAGTTTCTCACACAAGGCATACCAGAGACAAGATGCATCAATATGTCTCTCAATGAGAC
>NW_007093380.1:0-802 GCF_000164805.1 Carlito syrichta
CAAGACCCACCTGGGCAACTTGGTGAGACCTCATCTCTACAATAAATCAAAAAATTAGCTGGGTGTGGTAGCGCTTGCCTGTAGTTACACCTACTTGGAAGGCTGAGGTGGAAGGATCACCAGAGCCCAGCAGGTTGAGGCTGTGGTGGTCAGGAGTGGCCACTGCACTCCAGTCTGGGTGACAGAGTGAGACTCCAACTCAAAAAACAAACAAACAAACAAAAAAGCTAATTCTGCATTGAATCTTTGTTAAATGAATGCTTAACCAGTGATTAAAATAACAGGAAAATATAAATTAAATACTACCAAATATAGCATTTATCTATAAAACTGAAGCATAACTAATTTTTTATAGTTAATTTTGTAATTATATAAATCAATATTAGCTACATTTATATTACAAATTCTAGTGTTATTCAAAATATGGTATTATAAAAAAGACTTTTTAAAGTGTTACAATATTTTAAAAAGTAACAACATAAGAAAGTTAAGTCATTTATACATGGCATTTTTGTCTTCTCTAGTTTAATTTTTCTACTTTTATCTGCTCTATAAGCTATCTTGCAGGTATTGTCAGAAGTACATGTTTCTATCCTCAAATTTAATTTATTGAAAACATGATTGCATTCATTCAAGGAACAAGAAGTTCCCTGAGGCAAGTGAACAGTGAAAGGTGGCAGAGTATTCAAAATTAAAGTTAAAAACAAAGAATTTTGCAGGGCTCAGTGGCTTAGGCATGAAATCCCAACATTTGGTAGGCCAAGGTGAGAGGATTTTTTGAGCCCAGAAGTTCAAGACCAGC
>NW_007093381.1:0-800 GCF_000164805.1 Carlito syrichta
ACCTGCCTGGGCAGCACAGTGAGACCTCATCTCTACAAAATAAAAAATATAGAGAAATTGGCCAGGCGTTGTGGTGCAAACCTGTAGTCCCAGCTATGCGGGAGGCTGAGGCAGGAAAATCTCTTCAGTCCAGAAGATCGTTGCTTCGGTGATCCGTAATTGTGCCCCTGCACTCCAGACTGGGTGATAGAGTGAGACCCTGACTCAAGAAAGAAAGAAAAAGGCAATATCATGTGCTGGGGGGAAGCTACATTACATTAAACACTAAAGTAGATGGTTGAACACATACAGACAGTTATACTACAAGGCAAAAATAAGTGCTAAGAAGGATATGTGCTCATTACATCTTTGTCTCTCAGTTTCAACACTGTCTTCTGCAGTACATAGCCAGGACTTTGCAAATCTCATCTCTCCATTGTGGCCTCTTCCTTCCTGGCCAGATCCCTTTCCATCACCCTCAGTGCTGCCACAACCACGTGACTTCACCAGGCAAAAGCTTGTCCAGTTTTCCTGGTGTCCAATGCTCACCAGGCTGGGTGTTCAGGCTCCTCAGGGAGCCCAGATTCAGTCAAGCGTGTACCCATCCCACAGGTTTGAGTCTCAGGTCTGTGGGTTCCTCCCCTGTGTCCTCCCTCTTTTTTTATCCCCTGTGGGCTGGAAGCTGCTACCTTTATTTGCCTCTGCAATACCTTCCTGTTCTCTTGTTGCCTTTTCAGTGAACTAGCTGAAAATTCATCATAACATGTTAGTTTGCTCAGGTTGTTGTATCAAAATGCCACAGACTTAGAGGTTTAAGGAAC
>NW_007093382.1:0-788 GCF_000164805.1 Carlito syrichta
AGGGGATTAAATATATGGGTTCTGAGTTCTTGTATATCTAGTTCTTCAAAAACAGCTATGTTTTTGTGTGTTTTCTGTATTGGGTTCCACACTTCCAGACAGATTGCATATGTTGAAAAATTTTCATTGCATTTGTATTGCTATATGGTGGGAGATTCCTCACTAACCATGTGTGACTTTTGAAACAAAGTATGTTGGGTATACCTGGCTTATTATTGGGAGATAATACTTTACCTTGTCACAAAAATGTAATTCTCAGGTGAATTAAAGGACAAATGAGACTTGAAACATTTCAGGTATTTGCATGCTCTCTAGAAAAGGGAATTTCTAGACAATAAAGCAGTAGAAGTCAATGGAAAAGACTGATGAATAGCTGCTTGTTTGCAAATAGAAAACTCTGTATATCTTACTAAAACATCCAAACCATAAGCACCAGCAGGCCAAGCAATGCCTCATTGCCAAGAGGTTGTTGGGGCAATGACAATCTAAGGTTTGTGTCTGATGGTTGTCCCCACTCTAGTGTTTTATAGTATGACTGTCTGTGAATCTGATTCATGTCTCTGCCATGTATCACATTATTTCGATGAAGATACTCTCCCCTATCTTTTGTTTACTAATGTTCATGTGGCTAGTTCAGTACAGCTTATTCACACCCAGGAACCTCTCCTTCTCTAACTCTGTTCTCTGTCTTACAGGAACCAAGGGTGGCTTCTGGTGTTCTGTGTGGCTTCATCATGTCCTCCTCCCTCTCATCCACTTCATGATGTAATTCTTGGCACATTTACTCC
>NW_007093383.1:0-782 GCF_000164805.1 Carlito syrichta
GAGAGCTTTGGAGTGGGAAATCACCCTCCAGCCAGCTTTCATTGAAATGAACGATTCGTCAGAAACACCGCCTCATACTCTCTCGAATGTTTCCCTATGAGACAGGTCGTCAGTGTCAAAACTGAACGAGGAAGACTTTTTCCTCTGATGCTTGGTTTCTTGTGTGTATGTGTGTGTGTGTGTGTGTTTGTATGTGAGTGTGTGTGTGTGTTTCTGGAATCGTGTGATTTATTTTTTTATTATTGAGTTGGAGTCTCACTCAGTTGCCAGGCTGGAGTGCAGTGGCCGCTTCCGGCCACCGCAGCCTCGCCTGATGGGCTCCGGTGATCCTGCCGCCTCAGCCTTCCGAGTAGCCAGAGTTACCGGCGTGCGCTACCACGCCCGCCTGATTTTTTGATTTATTGTAAAGATGAGGTCTCGTTGCCCAGTCGGTCTCGAACCGGAGGGCTCAGACAATCCACTCACCTCAGCCTCCCAAAGGCGCGAGATTACAGGCTGAGCCACCGAGTTAGGGGTTTCCTCCAGACTCAAGGAAGCCTAGGTGGGAGTACGAGTGGGGGCGGGGTTTGGCGGGGGGAACTTGGCTTGGGCAGAGAATGGGGAGTGCGTCGAGGGAGGTGTTTGAATGATGAGTAAACTAAATGGATAGAGGTATAAAATTGGGAGAGGACATTTATACCGTAAAAATAATTAGTTACTTAAGAGAGAGAGAGAGAGCGACAGAGAGAGAGAGAGAGAGAGAGAGATACACGGAGTGGCTTGGAAAGCCACACCCAAAAAGG
>NW_007093384.1:0-749 GCF_000164805.1 Carlito syrichta
AAAAGGAAGCTCTTTCATGGAGGGCGTGTGTAAAAAAATACACAGAAAATCATTAGTCCTGCACAGCACAGAATACTGACAAAGGAAGATATGAGGATTTAAAATTGGATCTAGCTCAATTTTAGAATGTGGGAAAAAGAGAAAATAACATAAACAATTTATGACATTTCTATTATGTTTTGGCAACACTCATGGTACTCTATATACATTAGCTCACAGAATCCCAATATATTAGCCATGGTCATGCCCACTTTACAAAGAAAATTGAAATTTTTGAAGGAAAATTATTTTCTCAAGCACAGCTACTAAGTAGTAGATTCTAATTCCAGTCTATCTGATACACAAAACCACTTTCTGCAATGCTATTATTATGTCTCTTGGGAAAGAAAATCTGGTGGTGAAAGCTAGTTGAAGAACCAGGGTGCAAGTCTCAGACTAAGAGGCTGGTGATGTAACTTAAATGACAGGAAAGCCTTGAGGACCAAAGTTCCCCTCTGGACTTAGAGAAGATGATTCAGAAGCAGACCCTGGGTGCGCTGGGGCTTGACCTGATGGATGCTTCTGGAAACTGACCTTACCTTCACTTTCTTATACTGTGTTGACATTTTCACAAATATAAGTTAAAGCATTTGGTCTTTTGAATGAGTCACTTATTATCACAGACTTTCATAGCAAATTATAGACTGTTCCTAAAATAGTCTATATTTAGAAATAAGATTTTAATAAATCTATGCATGTGTGTGTGTGTG
>NW_007093385.1:0-887 GCF_000164805.1 Carlito syrichta
ACAGGAGGTGGGAAATGAAAGAGCTAGGAGAGGCCAGGATGACCCATGGTTTCTGGCTCGAACCATGGGAAGAACTGAGTGAGCATTACCTAAAGTAAAGAAGACTTCACAGGGATGGGATACAGAAGGGATAAAGCTAGTTCTGGAATGTTAAATGTGAGGTGCTAACTAGAATTTCAAGTGCAATTATCAAGTAAGCATGGTAAACAAGAGTTTCTGTAGTTTGAGTATGCATCTGGCCTGTGATATAAATACAAAAAGATAAAGGGCATATGAATGGCAGATAGAGTCATGAGGCTGGATGAGATTACAAGTGGAAGGGGTCCACACAGGAAGAAAAAGGAGGCCGAGTGTTGAGTGCTGGTGCCTCTAAAATTAAAAGTCAGAGAGATGAAGAGGAACCAATAAAACTAACAAAAGGCATCAATGAGTAAGAGGAAAGCTGAGGTGGAAAGAGGTAGTATTATACTGACACCTGATTTCATTGCTAATTTTAACATTAGGCTTCTCTATGACTAGTATGTTGATAATGTGACTCAACAGTTGATTCTGAATCCCCTGTGATTTTTTTCTCATCTGTTTTTAAAGATTTATAAATCCTCCATCTCAGGTGTGACACAAAGACAAGATGACACAGAGCCTAGAAGCAGGAGGTATTTAGTGCTCATAAATGAGTAAGGATGAGGGACCAGTAACAATGAATATTTGAAAGTGCAGGTGTCTCAGAACATCCAGACTTATGACTGCTGTCATTTTAACCTGGGGTAGAGGGTCAATTAAATCACAGTTAGCAGAAATATTGGGACAACGTTGAAATTGTAGTATACTGTTTAATCATGAAGATAAGACTAAGAAAATTCATTAAAAAATACACAAGTGAGCCGGGC
>NW_007093386.1:0-1186 GCF_000164805.1 Carlito syrichta
CCACAAGGGATCTGTGTGTACACAATAAGCAGAGAGCCAGACACAAGCACATTAGTGCTCAGGAGCAGAGGAAGGACTGCTTGACCTGGAGAGAGTGTGAGGGCGTGAGAGCCAAACTCTCAGATCCCACCTGCTTTTGAACGTGACCGAGGACTTTCATGGGTGAGACAGTTGTGCTGGAGGTGAGCATTGCCGCCCGTGTCCCCCGGTAGATTAAAGGTCTGGACGCATCATGGAAGGCTGCAGGACCCAAGGATGAGAGGGCGGGATCTGGGGACCCCAAGGGTCATTGTTCTTGGAAAGAAAAACAGGCTCATTCATCTCCAGGGCAGCCCCAGAGGACATGAAGATAATTGTTAGTGAACAGCCTCTGCCAAAATAATAATCTGTAGGCAACCATGCATGGAAGGGAGAAAAGAATGGAGAGAAAGGGTGAAGCCAACACCTTACAGTTTTATGATACAGGCTAAGTTACCCTTCTCCTCAGGGGTTCAGATGGGTCCCTTCCAAGCTGGGGCAACTATGAATCAATCTGCTGCCAGAACTCAGACAAGCTTTCGTGTGAACACAAACCTTTCCTTTCCCTTGGGTAATTACCTAGATTGGACATATTCAGGACACACTTAACTTTCATAAAGCATTATGACTGAGCCACCACGCCCAGCTAAAATAGTAGCTTTGAATATGTTAGCTAGCCTCTCTCACATCCGTCGTTTTGCTTGATTTCATTTTTTTGATTGTCAAATAAGAGCTCCTAACTCACATACAGTCAGACTCATCTTTTCCTGGAGACTAGCTGATATGCTTAGAAAAGTCTTTCTGCCTTCACCCCACCCTCCCTCCAAGAAATCAGGATAACTACCTGTGACTTTTCTTGAACATTTTTATTATTTCACCTTTAATGCTTAAATCTTCAATGCATCTAAAATTTATTTTGTTGTGAGAAGTGGTTTAGAGAATTTAACTATATATTTTTTTAAATTGCTGGGTATCACAACACCATTTCGTTATTAGTATTTCTCTCTCTCTCTTTTTTCTTTCTTTTTTTTTTTTTTGAGTTGGAGTCTCACTCTGTCGCCCAGATTGGAGTGCAGTGGCCGCTCCTGGCCACCACAGCCTCGACTTGCTGGGCGCCGGCGATCCTGCAGCCTCAGCTTTCCAAGTAGCTGGAACTACAGACGTGCGC
>NW_007093387.1:0-799 GCF_000164805.1 Carlito syrichta
CCTTGCCGTCTTCTAGTAGGTGCCGGTAGGTGGCTATCTCAGCCTCCAACTTGACCTTGATGTTCAGCAGGGACTCGTACTGCTGGGCCTGGCACTGGCCCTCTGTCTGGGTCTGTGCCAGATCAGACTCCAGGTGCAGCACGGTGCCATTGAGCTGCTCCATCTGCATGGTGTAGCGGATCTCCACTTCTCTCAGGCTGTTCTCCAAGCTGGCCTTCAGGTTTCTCATGGAGTCCAGGTCAATCTCCAAGGACTGCACTGTACGTTTCAGCTCTGTGAGCGTCATCTTGGTAGCTCCAATCTCAGCGGACTGCGTGTTGACCACAGTGGTGCTCTCCTCAATCTGCTGGGACCAGTACTTGCCCAGTTCCTTGCGGTTCTTCTGAGCCAGCTGGTCATACTGGGATCGGATGTCCACCATGATCTTGCTGAGGTCCTGAGATTGGGGGCATCTACCTCCAAGGTCAACCCAGAGCTGGACTTGTAGGCCTTTTACTTCCTCCTCATGGTTCTTCTTTATGAAGAGCAGCTCTTTCTTGAGGGCCTCGATCTCTGTCTCCAGTTGCAGCTGGGTGACATTGGTGTCATCAATGACCTTGTGGAGCCCATGGATGTCTCTCTCCACAGACTGGCGCATGGCCAGCTCTGTCTCATACTTGACTCTAAAGTCATCAGCAGCAAGACGGGCATTGTCAATCTGAACGATGTGGGCATTGTTCACAGAATTTGCAAAGATCTGACCCCTCAGGTCCTCGATGGTCTTGAAGTAATGTCCCCAGTCTCTGACCTGGGGTCCCTT
>NW_007093388.1:0-800 GCF_000164805.1 Carlito syrichta
TTCATTAATTGTCATAGTTCCCTTCCTCAAAACACAATCTTGCCAATAGATATGTGATCATTTTACAATCCATAGATCTTCATACAAGTCTATGTCATTAATGTAACATCTTAATTATACTTGGAGATCATGAAGTAGCAGATGTCTTAGATGCATTCAGAGGTTGAAAGACAAAATCTATGAAGAAAGAGAGGCTCTTTCTAGCTCTAAACTTTCTGGGGATTATGTAATCTGGGTTATGTTAGGATATCATCTGCAAGGTAGAGGATTTATCTCTACATCTTTTTTTAAAAGCAGAATTTATTGAGAAGACAGAAAGGGTCCCACAGTTGGAGGGGGCTATTGTACCACTTATTGTGCAATATTCTCTTGATTTTGGAGTCAACATGCATGAGACTTAGAGGAGAATATTTGTACATTACCAGGTAATCAACAAGTATGACCTGACCTGGGGCCAGAAAAATATCTTCAGCTGGTTTTGATTAAAGCGTAAGCTGTCCTTTTTAACCCTTATGACCCAGCTGATTCTGTCATGAACAAAAGTGCTGGAAAAAACCACTATGTGAAGTTCAAAATATTATGGGACAAAATTGTTTCCTTGGACAAAAATTTATTTTCTTTTGGAGACAAAGTTCTGTCCTGGGAGAGGATGCATACATAACCCCATAGCCTAAGCTGTTTTCTTAGAACCTGGTGTTTTCCCAACAACCTAGTCGAAGTTCCAGCATAAATACTTTATGTTGTAAGTCAAGTTGTATATACTTATTTGACCTTTTTATTAGTCTAATATAGAGCAAGCT
>NW_007093389.1:0-872 GCF_000164805.1 Carlito syrichta
AGTATAGCTTCTGTGGAAATCAGTGTGGTGTTTCCTAAAAGTTCTAAAAATTGACCTTCCATATGACTCCACAATCCCTCTACTGGGAATATACCCAGAAGAACTCAAATCCCTCTATAAAAAAGATACCTGCACACATATTTATTGCAGCATTGTTCACAATAACAAGATCATGAGGACTGGATTAAAAAAATGTGGTACATATACATGATGGAATACCACACAGCTATAAAAAAGAACAAAATCATGAACTTCACAGCAACCTGGAGGGAACTAGAGTTTATAATATCGAGTGATCTCTCACAAAAACAAAGATCTTAGTGTCACATGTTCTCACTCATAAGTGTACCTTGAACATCTAACGTAATACTATAAAAAAAGTGGTGGAAACTATGAGGGGGCAAGGAGGGGAAGGGAGGTGGGATTAACAGAAGTCAATATCTGTCTGAGGTCAGGGGGACACCCATTATCAACAAGGGTGACTGAATGATGAATATCTGTATACCTAACCCTTAACTGCACCCCAAAATTAAAAAAAGAGAAATACTCAAAGTTGTTCTAGATACTAAAACAAAAACAAAAGGTAAAAATGCTTCAATAGAACAAAGTTAGAAATTATGAAGTTCATAGATTTTATTGACTCCAACACAACAGAGAAAATAAATAAATAAATAAATAAAACTAGATAACAATCAACATGATGAATGGAATTGGACCTTACATATCATTGTTAACTCTGAAATTGTCTCAATGACCAAATATAAAGATACAGACTGGGCAAAATGGGTTTCTGCTGCCTCTAAGAGACTCAGTGAGCATACAATGACAATTAGAGACTCAAGGTGAAGGGGTGGGGAAATATATTCCATGCA
>NW_007093390.1:0-883 GCF_000164805.1 Carlito syrichta
GATGCAAGACTATTCTGGGCTCCGTTTTCGAAGAACTGTCTTGGAACCATTTTTTATTCCATTCTTCCAACGACAGAAGGTTGGACACGGCCCATTTTGCAAAAATACGTGCAATTCTTGAATTGGAAGGCTGGGAAGAAAAGTTCAAATGACAGGTCTTTTCTACACAGTCATACTTCTTATGGCTGATGCAGGCTGATAAAGTCACTTTCTTTTCCTGAAAAACTATTAACGATTGTTTCTAAACATTTAGTGGAAAGTTCGAAAAGCAGGCCACTAAGGAGAAACACATCACCCATCAAAGTAGGCATATGTTGCCTGTAGGATAATCTGATGATCAGGATTTTAGGTTCCCTCTTGGAACAATGAGAAAAATCACTTCACAGCTTAATTTCAAAGTAGTAACGCAGATAACTGACTTTTAAAGGACTTTGCAAACAGTAAGGTCCAGGTTATAACAAATAATCGTTAAAATGCTACCATAGCAACTTAATCTAAGAGAATATATTTTATTGGGGGGATAAATTAGGCTATAAATGAAATGAGCGCTGAACAAGACATACAGATCACAGAATTGATATTTCTTCTCTAGGAGAAAACATGAAGAGCTTGAAACAATTTGCGAATATACTTAGTTTTAAACCTAAATCCTAATACCATTTAGTCCTTGTTAATTATTAATAAAACAGAAAAGAGTCTGTGTCTAAATGCAGTTAGTTTCTAGTGGACATAATTAGCAGTGTAAGAGTTAAACTCCAAAAATACAAGAAAAACTAAAGTAGTATTCCAAAATGATGTATATTTGATAGCTTTAGAGTCCATGAACTCAGACTCATATTTGGTTCTAGTTATGTAGACATCACCCAGCTTCCAAATATTATGA
>NW_007093391.1:0-877 GCF_000164805.1 Carlito syrichta
CTGCATCTTTGGTTATCATCATCCCTGTCAACTTGTTTTGAGAGAATTCTGGTTTTAGTATGTTTAATTCCAACTATTAATTACCCTTTTATAGAACACTAAAGAAAACAGGCAGGACACTCAGTCACTCTACTCAATACAACATACTGCTTGTGTTGTGTGTGTGTGTGTATTTTAAATGCACTCTATTGCTTTTTTTTAACACTGGGTCCAGGAATCCATCAAAATGGTTTACTTTTCTAAACTGTGAGGACTGTTCTCCAGGCACTTAATACATCACCACGTTCAGTGATCTTTCAAAGGAAAATCAGGCATGGACTCCAATAAATTCCCAATATGAAACCTAAGCCTATTTCTAGTCTCCTTAAGCCCTTTATTCAAGTCACAGAGAGGTTTCACTACAGGAAATCCCTCCACTCCTGTTCTTAATCTTATCTCTAGGTTAATGATCCTGACTTTTCCCTTTGTAATGATGACTTCCTGAGTATTAAATCAACATAAACACTCCTTCAGCTTTGCATCATGCCCAACTACTTCCTTACAGTCTCCTCACATTTGTAAAGATTCTGATTACTTTTGTATTCCCTTAAATATCACTTACTTATCTAACTACAATCTTTTCCCTAGCTCTAGCTCAGGGGTTGCCAAACTTCTGAAAATAGTATTGTGCAGATAGTGTTGTGGGCTTTGCTGGCCACATACATCTCTATCGTGTGTTCTTCTATAGGTTTGGTTTTGTTTCTAACTCTAAAAATGTAAAAACGTTTCCTGATCCACTGACTGGATTTGGCCTGCTGGCTGTGTGGCAGGATGCAGCAAATGGTCAATATATTTCTTGTACGATTGAGTGAATAAACACAGAAACATGTAGCTGGTT
>NW_007093392.1:0-455 GCF_000164805.1 Carlito syrichta
GAGCCAGCAACTCCACTTCTGCATGAATTCTGTAAGTCAGGATAAGGCCACGTGCACATGGAAAGGTGTACAAGGGTGTCCCCTGTACAACATACAGTACTGTGCTAAGCAAATGGGGATGTATAGCCACCCTAATCATTTAAAGACTGCTTGGTCAAGTTGCAGTCTCTTCTTCCCATGGAATCCACAGCCATGAGAATGAATGAACCTAGGGTGCATACGAATGTACCCCCAAAATATATGGATCAGCAAAGAGAAGGCGATCTGCAGGAGTCATGCAATATGCTATCAGTTCCAGAGAAAGATCAGGAAGACTCAGCACAGCCCTACAGACTGCATATGTCTATCATCATCCACTAGAACAGCGCAGAAGGTGTCACCCAGATAAACAGATAATGGACCCAGGAGAAAAGTTTTTTATTGGAGGAAGGAAGGGGTTGGTGGCACTTGCCAGA
>NW_007093393.1:0-1187 GCF_000164805.1 Carlito syrichta
GTCTCACCAAGTTGCCCAGGTGGGTCTCGAACCCACGAGTTCAGGCAATCCACTCACCTCAGCCTCCCAAAGGCATGGGATTGCAGGCTGAGCCACCGAGCCCAGCTTTTTATTTTTGAGTTGGATTCTCACTCTTTTCGCCCAGGCTAGAGTGCAGTGAGGTGCTCATGGCCATCACAGACTCCAACTGGTGGACTCAGGCTATCCTTCTGCCTCAGACTTCCAAGTAGCTGGAAGGTACTGGAGATGCACGCCACCATGTCCGGCTCACAGGTTAACTGACAAATCAACCAATCCAAGTTGTGCCTGAAAATGATAAGGCCCACAACTAGTTATCACCTGGAGAGCTGGCCATATATAAAACCTGGCTCTATCCTCTTCCTAATGCCTTTACTCCTGGATTGGCCTCCTACGCTCCCAGTTAGGTTCTAGTAGTCTCAATTCAGTTTTCCATCTAAGACCGAAAAGCCTTTTGGCTAAAGCCAAGTAGCTCTAAAGCTGCTTCTAAAGAATTAGGAAAACAGTCTTCTCTATCCTCCTACAGCATACTCATAACTAGGACCTGAGTTCTGTATTTTTTTCTTCCACAACCACTGTATGCTGGAGTCCAGCATTTTAACTTTGGAAGCAAAGGCATAATGGGCCATCTACTCTTTGTTGCTGTCCCTGTCCTCTCTTCTACTCCCCTGAATTGGTGCAGCCTTGATTGTATAGGCATACACCTTGTCATGTGTTCCCTGTTCTTCAATTCACTACTATCCTTTCTCTTTTTTTAACCAAAACTTGAGCTGGGTACTATGAAGAAACACAGTCACACTGAATGGTTCCAGTTCTCTGAATAACAAGATGAAGAAGGTATCCACAGGAGCAAGGAGGATTTGTTAAGACTACTAAATGTTATAAAAGAGGTTGGAGATGTGTTCCTGGTGCCAATACCAAGAGAAAAGGCAAGGAGTAAAATCACCACAAACAGCAAGGGATCCTGATGAAAGAGAGGCTGAAATGGTAACCCTTAATTCTATCCACATCCTCCTAGCATAGTCATAGCCCACTTCATAGGACAGAGGATATGTGACTTCTACATTTGAGGCTCTCTCTTCGACACAAAAAGGCACATTTCATAAGCTCCTGCTAAACTATGTTTGTTTACTTTTGAATTCACTTTTAAATTGTTCACTTTTGAGTAC
>NW_007093394.1:0-801 GCF_000164805.1 Carlito syrichta
AGTTCAGTTTTTCTTTCCAGTTTTTAATAAATGTCTGGCACTAGTCCAAGCACTTTGAATGCATTAACTCATTTAAACCTCAGAACAATTGGCAAATTGTGTATTCATTTTATATATGACTATGATTGTAGACTTGTTTGTGTCTTGCAACATGACTAGTAAGTGCAAGTACTAGCTGTTTGAGATGCTCTCTTAAATAATTTTGTATTTTGTCTCTTCAGGATTTTTTATGGAACTTAATAAGCTAATTATCAAGTTCTTGCAGACTGGTAAAGGAGCAAAAATAGCCATGGCCATTTAGTTGACTAAGTGTTTAGGCAGTGGCGGTGGAAGAGTCATTTCCTCTAGTTGATACGCAGACTCTAATTTAAAGTTGTGGTAATTAAAATAATGTGATATTGGCTCAGATTAAGTTAATAAATGTGCAGCAAATTAAGGTGATAAAGCTAAATGAGAGACCCACGTACAACAATGTACGATAGACGTGATTTTACAAAGAATTGGAGGAAAGGATAGATAAGTCCAACAAGTTCATGTGGAAACAATTGGTTTGCCACAGGAAAACATACAAAAAATTAGATTTCCCTTTACATCGTTTGTAACCAAGTGCAAATGGATTAATGTCTTAAAAAGTATGGCTCTCAGAGAATACCTTTTTGACTCAGTAGTAAGGAAAGATGGCATGTTACTCAAAGCATAGGTAATAAAATATTGCTAAAAAGTACTGAGACAAAATTACAGTATCATATATAGCAAAAAGAAAAAACGATGCAAACAAATTTAAAAGAGAAGAAAAATATG
>NW_007093395.1:0-873 GCF_000164805.1 Carlito syrichta
GAAAGCTAAGATAGTCCAAAGCCCAGGCCTCTATGCCAAATAGTTAGCCAAGTTGTAAGTACAAAGGAAAAGTTCTTGAAGGAAATTAAAACTGCTAATTAAAATCAAACCAGTTACCACATTCCCTTAGACCAAAGCCTAATCCAGAGCAGGACCCAAACTCTTCAATTTTTTAAAAACTGAGAGAGGTGAGAAGCTGAAGACAAGTTTGAAGTTAGCTGAGGTGAGTTCATGAGGTTTATGGAAAGACGCCATCCCTAGCACGTAAGAGTGCAAGGTGACACAGCGAGTGCAGATGGAGAAGCTGCAACAATTCTCCCGAAGATCTAGCTAAGATAGTGCCCCTGTAACTTTCTGGATAACACTCCTTAGAGCTAATGGAGGATGCATTCTTCACTTTATCTCCTATGCATTTCCAGCAGGCAGCTTTGGGAGATTCTTGATATTCCTGCAGAAGGTGCCTAATCTATAGGACAATAAATACACATTAGCTTCCCCTTCTGAGTTGTCACAAGTTCTGAGATTTACATAACTTTTGTAATGCGTGAAGTCTTAGGCCTTGTAAACTTGCTTTACTCTGGGCAAATGTGATTGCCAATCTGCTAGGCCTTAGGGCATCAGGAAGTCTGGGCAGAAAACTCTGAGGAAGGGGGTTAGGGGGAGACATTGTCCTGAGTATATAATGGTTAATGCAGGTTGTGCTTTGGAAGTCTGTGTTTTTGAAAAGACAAAGCTGGTAAAGTTAGTCTTTACATAAATTGTGTATTTTTCCAGAGTATAGCTTTTATTTCTCATCATTGTATCAAGGTTTAGGAGCAAGATAAAAATGGATTTCTTGTTCACAGTGTGTCCTTTCAAACATTATTATGAGAG
>NW_007093396.1:0-1067 GCF_000164805.1 Carlito syrichta
ACAACAGCTAATCAATCAGTTTACCAGGAAATAACAGCTAAAAATCTTAAGAAGAAAAACAGTTTAAAAAGAAAAAGAGATATAAAATAATTCTGCTGTGCATTTTTCATAGGATATAATAAGATTTTATTTTAGACTGTCACTTCCTAATATTGAAAATTCTGTTGTCTTATAATACACTGGTTACTATTCATATGCACACACTTGATGTTATATCCTTGTCTCAGAGGCGACCTTCTGAATAGGCCTTCATAGGCCTCAGCTGTGTGGTTACAGATGTTGGCTCCCAACAATATATCTTTCCCTCAACTGCATCGATGAGAAACTGAAGCTTAAGCACATGACAATGTATTCAAGATATATTACTAAGTCTGTTTTAAGAACACCACTTGTCTATTGACACTAATCTCATGTTGTTGATATTTTTTCACTCTGCCTGCTGAAAATAAATATTCATGTCTAAGAAATGAACACATATCTAATGAAAATACCTGTCTAAGAATGAAAGCAATTATACTAAGGTGATTCATTTGAGAGCACTGTCAAATGACTCAAGAAATAAACATGCTTGATTACCAAACTAAGCAGAGACAGTTCATAATCATAAAGAGCAACATATGCCAATTCTTTAAAAATACTTGCTTTAACTTATTAGTCTAAGAATAAACTCTGCATCGGTTTAAGGAAATATAAAAATATTATTTCCCCTTTTTCTTTTATAAAAAAATGGATTTAGAGAACCTGCTAAATTTATCCCTAGGAGAAAATTCTACCCGCGTCCTTTCCATAATTCTATCCATGTGTAATATATTTTCCCTTTCCATTTTAAATATATTAAATTTGAATCACGTTCACATCAGCTTTTATTTTCAAGGATACTCTTTATGTCTAAAGTAATTAATATATTTTCAAAGTATGTTCATTCTAATGTTTTTTTTTTTCCTATTTGGAAATACTAATATTAAGCAGACGAAAACATAATTTATTTTTTTCTTTGAAGTAGTGCTTAATGAGATGTTTTGGAGAGAGCTGGGAAAAAAACCATGTGTATTCAGTTACTTCATAGA
>NW_007093397.1:0-1411 GCF_000164805.1 Carlito syrichta
AGAAGCAAAGGCATAATGGGCAATCTACTCTTTGTTTCTGTCCCTGTCCTCTCTTCTACTCCCCTGAATGGCTGCAGACTTGATTTTATAAGAATATACATGTCATTGGTTCCGTTTCTTCAATTCACTACTATCTTTTCTCTTTTTAACCAAAATTGAGCTGGGTACAATGTGGAAACACAGTCCCACTGAATGGTTCAGTTCCTCTGAATAACAACATGAGGAAGCTTTCCACAGGAGCAAGGAGGATTTGCTAAGGCTACTAAACGTTACGGAGGAAGGTTGGAGATGTGCTCCTGGTGCCAATCCGACGAGAAAAGGCAAGGAATGAAATCACCATTAACAGCAAGGTATCCTGATGAAAGAGACGCTGAAATGGTAACCCTTAGGTCGATCCACATCCTCCTGGCCAAGTCATGGCCCACTGCATAGGACAGTGGGTATGTGACTTCTACCTTCGAGCCGCTCTCTTCCACACAGAAAGGCACATTTCGTAAACTCCTTCAATGTACTGTTGTAGAGCACTAATCTGCTAAACTGTGTTTGTTCACTTTTGAATTCAGATTTCAGTTGTTCACTTTTGAGTACACAATTTTACAAGAAGTGAAAAGTGTTTTAAAAACATGGGAGGAAGAAGACAGGTCAGAAAGAAGAAGATGAAGCATATATCTATGATGTTTTGATGTTCCTTAACTTAGACTCCCCCCACCTCCACATTCGTACAGGGTAGATTGAAATAACTGCTGTTACCTGGCACAGAGTGCAACAATTTTTATGTATATGACTGCATGTTTTTTCATCTGAATATAAGTTACACTTGGAAATTTGCATTCATATTTTGGTCGTCGAAGAGTTTGGTTGTCCACCATTTAAGGCAATGAAACATTCATCATTAATAGCTAGCAGGTTTCAGTAAAATGTCCTTAAGGCCATAGTTCCACTCCAGCAAATAACTGTTCAGATTTCTCTGTACCGTGGGCTCTGGCCTGAGTTGGAGTCTCACTCTGGGATCCGCGCCCGAAGGCAGTGGCCTCTCCCGGCCACCGCAACCTCGACCTGCTGGGCTCCATTGATCCTTCCGCTTCAGCCTTCCGAGGAGCTGGCATTACAGGCATGTGCTACCACGCCCGGCTGATTTTTTGATGTATTGTAGAGATGAGGACTCCCCAAGTTGCCCAGGTGGGTCTCGAACCCGCGGGCTTAGGTTATCCACTCCCCGCAGCCTCCTAAATCGCAGGATTACAGGCTGAGCCACGGAGCCTGGCTTTTTTCTGTTATTGTTTGGAGATGGAGTCTCACTCTCTCGCCCACACTGGAGTGCAGTGGCCGCTCCCGGCCACCGCAGCCTCGACCCGCTGGGCTCCGGCGATGCTTCAACTTCAGCCTTCTAAGTAGCTGTATATACAGGCGG
>NW_007093398.1:0-1412 GCF_000164805.1 Carlito syrichta
CAGAAAACTCTGAGGAAGGGGGTTAGGGGGAGACATTGTCCTGAGTATATAATGGTTAATGCAGGTTGTGCTTTGGAAGTCTGTGTTTTTGAAAAGACAAAGCTGGTAAAGTTAGTCTTTACATAAATTGTGTATTTTTCCAGAATATAGCTTTTATTTCTCATCATTGTATCAAGGTTTAGGAGCAAGATAAAAATGGATTTCTTGTTCTCAGTGTGTCCTTTCAAACATTATTATGAGAGTGTTTTGAGTTACTCAAAGCTTTAGCAGGAAAACCACTTGGAAAAGATTCACCCTAGTGTCCTTTCCCACTATGATAAGGCTCTTGCTCATTCTTTTCATCAAAGAAGGCAATTTTGGGAGGGTTTTGAAGAAAAATCATTAGACATCCACCTTGTATTTCTAATTCGTCTCCTTCTAACTTCTTTTTGTTCCCTGATCTTAAAAAATTATTTAAAGAGCACTCATTTTTCTTCAGTTAATAATATCAGAAAGCCTGCATTGACATGGTTAGAGTCCCAGGAACCTCAGCTTGTTAGGGATGGATTAATAACTAAGGGTGATTAATCCATCACTTACAAACATGTTTTGAACTTGATGGAGCTTATGCTCAGAAATAAAATTCATAACTTCCATTTTCCTATTTTAATTTCATGTGTTCACAAAATTTTTGAAGTCCTCTGTAAGGCAATATCAAACTTAAGTCAAGCGATGTGCATGTTTATTGTGGCATTCGATTTGGTAACTTGCACACCTGAGATATCTCTCCCTGGCTGGAGTCCAATATCTGACACAGGGCTTTTAATAAGGCTCTTAGCCTTCTGTCCAAACTGAAGGATACTACAAGTAATAGTCCAAGAGAACATGTTTTAAAATGTGTGGAATTTAATTATTTATTGTTTTCTCACAGACTCAATTTAGTTCAGGTTTAGGGTAAAAATCTAGTAAGTTAATAGGTACAATATCATTATTGGATTTAGATACAGTATGTCTGGGGTGATTAGTGGCCCTTTGTATTGGCAAGAGAGTTGACTCTGTGCAAAGATGTGCTTCTTGGGTTGCAAGGAGTTGCAGTGATGCTGTTTGGCTTCCACCGGAGTACAAGGGTTGCAATTTAATACTAGTCAAACTGCATTAGGGCTCTTCCCTCTTTTACTAAAAATGATCCAAAGTCTTTAGCTTTTATTAAGTTAATTGGTTATAAATGCTAGATAACATGGAATTAACCATGTAGGCAGGAAAGGCACTGTCAAATTCACCACAATCCCTCTTTCACCTTCAGGACCATGATAGTTACTTTAAGGGAACAATGGTTTAAATATCTGTACACTTTCTGCACATTGAATTTTTTTCATTCCTTTTTTATATCTAATTTAGCAGTTTTCAAACTTCACTGTGCATAAGAAGTACCC
>NW_007093399.1:0-851 GCF_000164805.1 Carlito syrichta
AGTGCCCTGAGTCTCACTCATTTTCCCCTTCCAGGCTTCCTGGGCCCAGCACCCTGGGCATCATGAATTTTCACCCTCCCAGTGCCCCAGGGCCATCGCCCTGGACCTCATGCATTTTCCCCCTCCTGGCACCCTGGGCCCAGTGCCCCGGGTCTCGTCCATTTTTGCCACACCCACCCCAGGCTTAGCACATTTGACCTCATGCATTTTCACCCTCCCAACACCCCGGGCCCAGCACCCCAGGCCTCGTGCATTTTCACCCTCCCGGCACCCAGGGCTCTCTCCTTGACTGGGACAGTCATTTTCTCCTGCACTCAGACATTGAAGCTACTAGTTCTTGGGCCTTTGGACATTGACACATGCACCAACACCTCACCCTTGCCCCCTTGTTAGTGCCTCAGGCCTTCAATCTCTGAATAAGAATTGCACCATTAGCTGCTTTGGTTCTCAGGTCTTCAGACTCATACTGAGTTGCTCCACTGGCTTTCCTGATTCTCCACCTGGTTTATATCATGGGACTTCTCAGCCTCCATAATGGCATGAGTCATTCTTCTAATATTCCTCTAATATATATCTACATATGTCCTATTGGTACTGTTTCTCTGGAGAACCCTCACTCATTCTGATTTAGTACCAAGAATGACTCTAGAACAGAATCTTTTTTGGAGTTGAAGTCTCACTCTGTCACCCAGACTGGAGTGCAGTGGCACACTCCCAGCCACCACAGCCTCCACCTGCTGGGCTCCAACAATCCTTCTACCTCAGCTTCCAACTAGCTGGAACTACAGGCGTGTGCTACCACGTCCGGCTAATTTTTTGATTTATTGTAGAGATGAGGTATCATCAAGTTG
>NW_007093400.1:0-866 GCF_000164805.1 Carlito syrichta
AAAAATCAGTGAATACGTAGGGGCTCAGAAAACATAGAGATTACAAAATTATAAAAAGCTTGTTTACAGAAGCACTTAAAAATAGTTAAAGAAATTCAAATGAAATGATAATATAAATAAAATGAATTTTTAAACACTATAAAAATGTTAGTGATGAAAATAAAATAATTGAAATAAAATTTCTCTGGATGTGATCAATAATAGCAAAATAAAATACAGTAGAAGAAAATACTCAGGATTATGAAGATATAGCAATATAATCTACTTAAAACAAAGAGAACCAAAATAAGACTGTTGAGGGTAACAAGCAGTCAACTGTGAAAATATATTAAATTTCTTTCATATAAATAATAAAAGTCTTACAATAAAAGGAGACAGCAGTAAAAACAAATAAGTATTTGAATAACAAAGATCAAATTTCATGAAAACTGTAAGCAGATGTCCAGGAAGCTACCCACATCTTCAGTAGAAAAGCAAAAAAGCACCATGACCTGAGACATCATAAATATGTCACAGAAAACCAGTGATAACTGGTTCTAAAGTTCTTTCAAAGTGTAATATAATCATATTAGGCAAGAAAAATTGATCAGTGAATTCTTAGTATAACATAAACTAACATATTAGTATCTTAATTATGTATATTATATAACATCATAGTAATATATTAGGATGACCAGTAATATACAAGTCCATTATTTTGTGTATGTGCACACATGCATGCAAAATATCAGGCCTATACAAAGAGTGTGTAGAAAGTATACATCATTAAAATTGAAAGACCAGGCGCAGTGACTCAGTTTATAATCCCAGCATTTTGGGAGGCTGGGGTGAGAGAATTGCCTGAGCTCACATGTTCCAGACCAGTC
>NW_007093401.1:0-558 GCF_000164805.1 Carlito syrichta
CTGGCGGACAAAGCAAATGGTGTTCTCCCTACAGGGACTTCATTTCAGTTACCTTTGGTGCATAGTAAATTGCCACAAAACTTAGTCCTTCTTGAATCTTGTGACTTCTGTAGTTGAGAAAGTCAGGAAGGCCCCAACTGGGCAGCGAGCTTGTTGTCTTCATGGGTTGTAGTTAAATGGTGGCTGAAGCTGGAACCGCAAAGGAGGGAGTATGGAGCATCTGTTAGCTGCCAAGCATCTCTCTCTTTTAATGTGGTCTCAGAGCCTTTCCATGTGGTTTCTCTGCATAAGCTAGTTTGGGTTTTCTCATAGCATGGCATCCATAGGGCAGTCTGTTTGCTTATGTGGCAGCTGCAGACTTCAATAGTGAGAATTCCAGAAAACAAGGCAGAAGCCTGCAGGACTCAGCCTTGGAAGTCACTCAATGTCATTTCTGCTGCATTTTTCTTACCTCTAAGTGGGGTCACTAGCTAACCTGCCCAGATTTAAAGGCAGGGGAGTTAGGCTGTCTCTCATGATGGGTGATTTCAGGTTCTAGATAAGTATATGGGATTGGCA
>NW_007093402.1:0-628 GCF_000164805.1 Carlito syrichta
TACACACATATATCAACTCAAATGTTAAAAGAAAACAGAGGAAAAAAACTGTGTAAGAATCTCATGAGAGGGATAGCCACTCACATTTCAATAATCAGCATGAACATGAATGGGCTAGATCCGCCAATGAAAAGACACAGAATGGCAATCTGGATTTAAAAGAAAAATGACCCAGTAATTTGATGCATTCAGAAACACATCTCGCCACAAGGGACAACCTCAGATTCAAAGTTAAAGGATGGGAAACCAATTTTCAGGGTAAATGTATCACAAAAGAAGGCAAGATCACAATCTTAATATCAGACAAAACAACTTTTAAACTATTGAAAAGTAAAGTAAAAAAGATACAGAAGGTAAAAAAGTAAAAGGTGAAAAAGTGAAGGAAAAAGATACATAATGATATCATATTCGATCTATCAACAAAAATCCATCCTAAACTTATATGCAACCAAGAAAGAGCACTAGCATGTATAAAGCAACTACTAAGTAAACTACAAAAGATATTAACTGTAACACTGGGGACGTGAATACCCCATTCACAACCCTAGATAGATCATCGAGGCAAAAAATCAACAAAGAGATCCAGAACCTCAACTTGACACTTGACCAAATGGACTTAATAGATAAT
>NW_007093403.1:0-822 GCF_000164805.1 Carlito syrichta
GCCATAGTTCCACTCCAGCAAACAACCGTTCACATTTTTCTGTACCGTGGGCTCTGGGCTGAGTTGGAGTCTCACTCTGTGATCCGCACCGGAATGCAGTGGCCTCTCCCGGCCACCGCAACCTCGACCTGCTGGGCTCCATTGATCCTTCCGCTTCAGCCTTCCGAGGAGCTGGCCTTACAGGCATGTGCGACCACGCCAGGCTGATTTTTTGATTTATTGTAGAGATGAGGACTCCCCAAGTTGCCCAGGTTTGTCTCGAACCCGCGGGCTTAAGTTGTCCTCTCCCCGCAGCCTCCTCAATCGCAGGATTACAGGCTGAGTCAGGGAACCTGGCTATTTTCTGTTATGGTTTGGAGATGGAGTCTCATTCTGTCGCCCACACTGGAGTGCAGTGGCCGCTCCCGGACACCGCAGCCTCGACCCGCTGGGCTCCGCCGATCCTTCAACTTCAGCCTTCTAAGTAGCTCTAAATACCGGAGCGTGCTACCACGCCCGGCTAATTTTTGGATGTATTGTAGAGATGATTCTTGCCCGTTTCTCTTTTCTAATGTCATATTTGTGTGCGATCTGGAAACTCCAATTTCGTATCACATTGGAGATTTGTTATCAGAAGCTACATCCTTCCTTAACTGCCTCCTGCTTCCCGTTCCGGTCATGGCCCTCCCGCGGAACTTGCTCCATGACACCTGGGTGACTGACTGTCAGTCTGGTATGGCTCCTGGTCCCTCCTTTCCTGGGCACTGCTCTCAAGAGCAGCCTTCACTGGATCAGGCGTAGCTCCTAGACCTCACACCTTCTTCTGTGTAATGGTGTGAAAGA
>NW_007093404.1:0-1109 GCF_000164805.1 Carlito syrichta
GGAATAGCCTGGTATAAGAGAATTAATATATCCGTGTCTCATTTTTCTCATCTATAAATAATGTCTACCTAACTGAGCTATTGTGAAATTGAATGTCTTAGCATAAGTCAGGTATGTAGGAATGGGCCTAGCCTATTTTTATTACAAAATGCTTTTTAGCCTCATATAAGTATTAGCTGCTATAATTAACAACAGCACTTTGTAAGGATTTCCAAGATTGAAAAACGTGAGGTTTTGACTGATTGCTCTCCCAGAATGTTATTGCAGAGAATGTTGGCTTTGACTGGCTTTGACTCTAGGTAGCCCTGATGCCATTTGCATATGGACTGGTGTTAAGTATTCATATGTAGGCAAAAATACACATTAAGCACTTAAATTTGTATAATATTGCATTAGTCCTGCCATTTACTAATCTGGTTTTCAGAGTTACTATACATCTATCCATAGTAATAGTAAAATATAAATAAACCCTATGTTTGTAGAGTATATACTTTTGATTTAATTCTATTATATCTTAGTAAGATTATTTAAATAATTATTTCACCTAATAGTCTCATTTATATTTTTGTGGTATGTTTAGGTTTTTATGGGAGATTCCACAACAAAATGTACACAGGTTCTCCTTTTGCTTTTGCCAAGTCCTCATTGAGAATATTATCAATTACCACTCTGTGCCTCTGGATAAATTTTTATGTGATAAAATTCTGTTAGCTTAGAAATAGGAAAGCCTTTATCTTTTTTGACAAACTTATGTTTCTTTCAGTTAGGTAATGGGAGTTAATTCATATCTACCTATACATTTTAACTTCCATGAATTTGTAACAGTTTTCTAGATCAAAGTCATGTCAGCTTTATCATTGGGCATTATTTCTTATTTTTGAAATATTTCCTTGTATTCGTCTCTTTTAATCTGGTGCAGATTTCTTATAAGGAGGCGTAATAAGGAAAGTAACATAGGAAAAGCTATATGGACTATGGATGGGATAAGAAATGATGAAATGAGCTCAAGGACAAGATACTGAAATTATCTGCAGGGGTAATTAGGAAGTACTGCTAATAACCATGGGAATGATTACAGAGAACAAGAGAGTAGTTTTTCAATGGCCTGG
>NW_007093405.1:0-552 GCF_000164805.1 Carlito syrichta
CCCGAAACCCCACAGGTCATAAGAGAGAAGATAGACAAGTGGGACCTTATTAAACTGACAAGCTTCTGCAAAGTCAAAGAAACCATCAAGAGAGCAGGGAGACAGCCTACAGACTGGGAAAACGTATTTGCCAACACCAGGTCAGACAAAGGCTTAACATCTTTGATCTACAAGGAACTCAAACGTGCTGAAAAGAAAAAAACAAATAGCCCCATTATAAAATGAACAGACACTTCACAAAGGAAGACATCCGAGCAGCCAACAGACACATGAAGAAATGCTCAACCTCACTAATCATCAGGGAGATGCATATCAAAACCACACTGAGATACCACCTAACTCCAGTCAGAATGGCAATTATCAACAAGTCAAAAAATAACAGCAGCTGGAGAGGGTGTGACGAAAAGGGAACGCTTCTACACTGTTGGTGGGAGTGTAAACTAGTGCAACCTCTGTGGAAAGCAGTGTGGCGAGTCCTAAAAGCTCTAAATACCAACCTCCCATATGACCCCGCAATCCCCCTACTGGGAATATATCCTGAAGAACACAAAT
>NW_007093406.1:0-799 GCF_000164805.1 Carlito syrichta
CCCACAGGAAGTCAAAAATCTGCTAGAATTGAAGAGGGGTTTGAATTGTTGAATTCAGAATTAGTAGGAATGAAAACAAAGCAATCAAGGAATGCAGAGAAGGTGCATTACAGGTGAATTGAACTCTGGAGAAAGTCTTATTGCTGCATAATTGGACTGGGGACAGAGAAAAGAGAGCATGTAGAGGCACTTCTGACTGTGGCCTGTGTTCTGTGTTATTAGCCCTCTCTCCACATCTAAAGAAAGAATTTTTGAAATGCAGTGTGATCTGATATAAATTCAACTGAAGGCTATCGGTGCTTGGTAGATGTCATCTATGTATTTATTTTCCAAGTTTTTATTTCTTTAACTGAACTTTACTGCATTTGTGGTTGGAAATGCTTTTCTCTATTTATACACAAGTGGATGTTCAAATCCTATCCATTCTTTGAATGTCACCTGTAAGGACCTCCCTTTAGTAAAAACTATTTTAGTCTCCTAGCAAAGAGTTATTTATCTTTAAAATTTTGACATAATTTTACTTGTACACTTTTTAATGAGGGCATCACCTTATATTAAAAATATTTTTATAACTCTAAAATATGTAAAATTGATTCACCTATTCTCTCTCCCTTGACACAAACATTTGTTGTGAAATGAGTGAACCATATGAAAAAGTGTGGCTGAATTTACTAAGACAAATGCAGAAGAAAGAATAAACAATGACCTGTGCCTGGTGCTTGGTAAAGCATGTATTTTGGAATTGACTATTCACCAAGTGTTTAACAAAACTTAACCTGCTATAAACTATTTACATTCA
>NW_007093407.1:0-712 GCF_000164805.1 Carlito syrichta
AACAGAAACAAAAACAAAACAAAACAAAACAAAAAAGAGTACATCTGAAATACAGAAGATCTCTCAGAGTGTCTCTTACTATCTCCCATGCTCTAGGATTAAGTTCAGTGCAAAACTAAATCCAACCCAGGCCCAGTCCTTTCAGAAACAAAGATTGGGTTTGGATCACCCTGCAAGGTGAAGAACCACAACCAGCTGGAGTTCCTGCTGAAGAGAAAGGGAATACAGAATGAGCAGCAAACAAAGGTAGCTCCAAATGGCAGCTATGATTACGTGACCAGTCACAGAAACCAGGACTGATATTGTCAGAGTATTTCCTCCTTATTTTATTCTGAACACATGTGTGTGTGTGTGTCAACCAAGTATCTCTGTTTTCTTTCTCTCTTATTTATGTCACAGTATTAAGTTATAGGATATAAGAAGAATAAACGAAGGACTGTCTTCATTTATTGGTGCTGCTATATCAAGGCATCTGAGACTGGGTAATTTATAAGGAACAGAAAATTACATTTCATTTTTGGAGGCTGAGAAGCCCAAGACCAAGGCATCAGTATTTGGATGGTTTTCTTACTGTCTCTTCACATAGTGGAAGAGCAGAAAGGCAAAAGTGACCAGCTCGTCCCTGCAGCCCTTTTACAAGGCATTGATCCCTTTATTAAGTTGGAGTTCACATGACTTAATCACCTCCTAAAAGATCCTACCTCTACTACTG
>NW_007093408.1:0-831 GCF_000164805.1 Carlito syrichta
GATGCATCGGAAATCAGAACACCATGGGGAGGAAGGACAGAGGAGGTCATAGACAGGCAGGTGAAAAAGTGAGAGAAGAAATATTCTAGAATGGAAGACAAAGCCCTTGAAGAGCCCCAAGAGGTGTGCCCATTGAGTGTGGGTGTGGTTGTACACATTCCTATTTTAGCAAGGAGTAACAATAGGTTTGATCATCCCCCCACCTGACAATCCTCCTGTATCTCCCCAGAAGGCAAGAATGACTCAAACCAAACAGTCACACCTCAACAAAATAGACAAAGGTGAAATGCAAGCCAGGCTTGGGAAAGCTCCCAGCACACATCTGAGCAGCTACACTGCTGGGACAGCTGCCAGGTGTGATTGGGGAGTGGCTGCTACCCCACAACAGGACCTCTGTGGAGCCTTTGAACAGGAGGACCATTTAACCAGGGGCAAGGCCTGTCACCTTATGACCTGATTTCACTTTTCAGTGGCACAGAACACACCCTGCCACATTGCAAATCTGAGAAGCAATTGGAGGCCCCATGAGGCCAATCCCTTTGATGGAAGACTGGTCCATAGCCACTGGAGTCAACACTGGGCTGCAGGTTGGTGAGGACAGCTGGGCAGGGTGAGAATCTCAGTGACAGGACCTGAACAGGAACTTACCTCAGGCTTAATTGAGGAATGTTTTGGTAAAGCTACAGTGGACACCTGTCACCTTGTGTGTTCAAAATCCATTTCCCAAACTTTGGGGCAGTATCTCAAGCTAGTTGAGGAGAACCTCCTTTCTCACTTGTATTCTCTGGGGTGCTGGTCTAGCTGATCACACCAAGTCCTTGACCCCACCCA
>NW_007093409.1:0-867 GCF_000164805.1 Carlito syrichta
CCTGGTCTTAGAACCCTGCCAGGCACTCTGACCTTGGTGATGTCTCAGCGGGGGAGGTTAGGTAGGGGTTGTTGGTGGCAGGGGATAGTGGGCAGGCTCAGGGCACAGGGAGGGCAACTCTCTGTGGTCTCAGATGCACAGTGCAGTGTGTGCTGGCACTGGACATCCATTCAGTCTTAGGAAACAGCGGCATGAGCCAAAGTCAGTGTGACCCGTGGGGAGTCCTCTTGTTTGTATTTCTGGAGGATGTGAACAAGCAAGAGGCAATGACGCTGCCCCTGTGGTTTGTGGTTTTTAATCCACACTGAGCACAGGAGAATATATGATAAAACAGCGATGCCCTTCGGGGCTCTCCTTGGGTGTGTCTGACCTCAGCCTCTGTCTCCACCTCTGTGTCTGACCTCGGCCCTCATGTCCCCTTCCTGTCTGGCCTTGGCCTCCATGTCCCCTCCATGTCTGGTCTCAGTCCATGTGTCTCCTCCATGTCTGACCTTGGTCCCAAGTCCCCTCTATGTCAGGCCTCGGCCTCCTTGTCCCCTCTGTCTGCCCTCCCTAAGAAGCTGCACTGGACAGCCCAAGTGTGGACCCCATAGCCCGTCTGAATGAGTTGACAGAGATTCAGGGCCTGGCCCACCTCCTGGGAGATGCTTCAGGAAAATGAGTGTCCCCTTTTGTGCTTTAATAGAAGCACATGAAATGAAAGCGTCTTCAGATGGGATATCTCACCCAGGAGAAAGTGTTTCCGCTGCTTGCCTGACCCCTAAGAGACAATATATTGCATTCATCCATCTTCTCTCTGTCTCTCTGTCTCTGTTTCTCTCTCTCTCTCTTTGTCTCTGTGTGTCTCTCTCCATCTCTCTTACTCTA
>NW_007093410.1:0-759 GCF_000164805.1 Carlito syrichta
AAGCCCCATTTCCTCCCAGAACACAACATGCCCATGTCATAGACATGCACTTACACCCCCGAATCTAAAAATACATAAATACATACCTGCTATTCCAGAGGTATCTTTACATTTAGACAGTATTAGCAATTTTTATATGTAAACCTGTATGAGACTCAGCGCAAACTCAAAGGGGCTGATTATGATGTCCATTTTTGGAGGAAAAGACAGAAGCCTAGACAGCCTAAGGATTATTCTCCTGGTATTTCAGCCCCACGAGTGGCCCAGCAGGATTTGTACTGAGTTGCCTAGGCTTTCCATCATGCCCTGGAGTTCCTCCTTGAGATTTTTCCCCATTACTGAAGTCTGGTCACTGTTGAATATATTGGTCGCCACTGGTGCATCTTTGCTGTTAAACTGCAGAACAAACCCAGGACCCCCATGTGTGTTTGGAAGACAGGAGAGGGGATATGAGAATAAGTTTTGGAAACACCACCTCCTTGGCATGGCTCAGGACCAAAAGTTCTGTTGTAGGCATTCACCCAGCTGGGCTTTCATTTGGGTCTTTACTTTTTTTAAGAGATGAAGTCTCACTATATTACCCAGGCTGGTCTTAAACTCCTGGCCCCAAAGCATCTCCCACAGCATCCTCCAAAAGTGCTGGGATTATAGACATCACCATGACCCACGAGCCTGGCCTTTGTTTTGGTTTTCAGTGAGCAGAACAGGTTGCCCTTGCACATTGATGCCCCACATGACAGAGCCACTCAGATTGCTGAG
>NW_007093411.1:0-949 GCF_000164805.1 Carlito syrichta
TCCTTATATAAAATTATTTCAGGTTGTGTGTGTGTGCGTCTTTGTTGTTCATGGACCGTGTTCTTTTTTGGATTCAGTTGGAGCATCACTCAGTCGCCCAGACTGGAGTGCAGAGGCACGCTCCCCGCCACCGCAACCTCGACCTGCTGGGCTCTGGCGAGCCTTCGGCCTCAGCCTTCCAAGTAGCTGGAACTACGAGCACGCACTACCACGCCCGGCTAAGTCTTCGATGTATTGTAGAGATGAGATCTCCCCGAGTTGCCCAGGCAGGTCTCGAACCCGCGGGCTCGGGTAATCCACTCACCTACACCTCCCAAAGCGTGGGATTACAGGCTGAACCACCGAGCCCAGCTGGGATTGTGTTCTCGATTTGGATCCGAGCTCGAACGCTGTTGGCATATAGACATGCTATTAATTTTTGGACATCGATTTTGTATCCTGGGAGTCCACCGAGGTCTCATATTAAGTCTAGGAGTAATTTAGGGATGTCCTTACAGTTCTCTAAATATAGAAACAACCGTATCTCTGTGAAGAGACATAATTTGACTTTCTTTTTTTTTTTTACCTGGATACATCTTATCTATCTCTATTGCCTGATTACTCTGACCAGGACTTCCAGAACAATGCTAAATAGAAGGGGTGAGAGTGTACCTCCTTGTCTAATTCTAGTTTTAGAAGATACGCTTTCCTAGTAGATACACAGGTTAATACAACAGAACAGAGAGCCCAGAAATAAAGCTGCTCACCTACAACCAATACCCATCGATCTTGGTAAAGTGGACAGAAATAATCACCGATGAAAGGACACTCTCTATTATGCATACTTCTGGGAGAATCGGCTGAGCATACGCAGAAGGAAGAAGCTAAGCACTCATCTGTCACCACCTGCAAGAAGGAGCTGTAGGTGCGTTTAAGATGGAAATGTAATACCTCAAACAATACACATGTA
>NW_007093412.1:0-794 GCF_000164805.1 Carlito syrichta
CCAGGTCCATGGAGAGGAACAAACCAAACACAATAGAAAGAAAGGCATGATCCCACACCTCGAGGGACAAATCTGGGAGCTGAGAAAGAGCAGTAGTGAGACTCATGGATGATTTTCTTCTAGAAGGTTGAGTTGGCCTGTGGAGCTGGGATATATACCCCTCCTCTATGTCTCATTAGAGCCAGGCCCTATTGCCAGTTGTGCCTCTTGTTTTCCTCCTCTGGGAATTTGAACATAATGTCATTTCCTCTTCAGTGTATGTGGGTAATTTGAATGATTAACCTAATCTGCAGGAAGGCTGTACATGGAATAAAGTTAAGCACATTTGTACTGAGCAACCAGATCTGGTCCACTTAAAGGTGACTTGCTGGCTTCATACCCTTAACAGAAGCTGAAGGCTCAGGAATAATAACTGGCTTTTATTATTATCTCAAATGAATGTTTATTTTTTGCATTTGGCAGGGCCTCTGAGAGTTTTTGTTAGAGATACTATGTGTGGAGTGTGTTTTTTTTTGTTTGTTTGTTTGTTTTTATTATTTATTTATTTATTTTTTTGAGTTGGAGTCTCACTCTGTTGCCCAGACTGGAGTGCAGTGGCTACTTCTAGCCACCGCAGCCTCGACCTGCTGGGCTCTGGCGGTCCCTCCACCTCAGCCTTCCGAATAACCGCAATTACAGGCGCGCACTACCACGCCTGACTGATTTTTGATTTATTGTAGAGATGATGTCTCACCAAGTTGCCCGGGTGGGTCTCGAACCCGCGGGATCAGGCAATCCACTCACCTCAGCCTCCC
>NW_007093413.1:0-1343 GCF_000164805.1 Carlito syrichta
TTCTCCTCCTGCATGCTTTTTGGCCCCCAACCATCACTCTACCAAATACAGTTCTGGCTTAGTCCTTGCCTGTCTCAAAGAGGCCATTCTGAATGGAATATAACACTAATCAAGAAAATTTTTAGATAACTGTGATCAAGCTGATTAGGAAAGGACTCCAGTTTTACTTAAAGACAGGGTTACTGGTCAGTTTCCCCAGGAGTAGACTTTGAGATGGCAGTAGGAGGTTTATTGCAGAGCATGCTCAGAATCAACACACCTGAGGGACCCTGGGAAGCGGAGTGGGGTAGATTGGGGGGTGGAGGGGAGAAACTGAGATGCAATGGAGTTGCAGCAAAGGTTTCAGCCAATCCTATAGGGAGGTCAAAAGTTGAGAGAACCCTGTAGAGTTGTCCTGAATTGAATTGAAGTAGACAGCTGGACCTTTATAACCCTGCATGACCAGCCACTGAACATAGTCTTTGCCTGAAAACAGGCGTGATCCTGGACAAGGCAAACTCTTCACTCAAAGGCAAATCCCAAAGACAATCAGCTAAGTGCCATCAGCTATCAGCCCTCTCAACAACTGGAGAGACAGTGCTTCAGACTTGGGGAGGGCATCTTACTGGGGCATCATGGTATCTACTATAATAATGTCACTGCTCCTTCTAAGTACAGGCTTTCAACCAGGGCTCAGAGAAAGGAAAAATTATTCATTATTTTGTTAGAAACTTTTCCAAGATCTGTTCTTTTTAGGCAATCACATCACTGACACTCATGCCACTCATGGTTTGGGGGTTGCCAATTCAACACACCTGGGTCAATCTACACTGGCAACTGTCACATGTATAATAATTCATGCAAGTTTCTGCCTGCTTCCCTGTATGTGGTCAGACCCACAAACTAAAATATTTGAAATGCAAATTATTATAAATTAGTTTTATGTTATTTTTCTTTTATGTTGCAGTTAAGACTATATATAAGTAATAATATTCATATACATTTCATTTAAAAATAGGAATGGAAACATGGCAAAATATTTTGTATGAAAAGAGATGGTTAGGTCTGAAAAAGTAATTTAGGATGGAAGCTTGCTCTAGAGTAATTCTCAACCCTGACTGACCATTAAAATCACCTGGGAAGCTATAAAATACCTCAATGCCCAGGTCATACCAGACCAATTAAATCAGAACCTCTGGAGGGAAAGCACAGACATTATTATTTTTGAAACTCCCTAAGGAATTGCAAATGCCCAGATACGATTGGAAAAATCTGTACCTTGGAGCAGTGGTTCTCGATCTTGAATGTGCATATCAATCACCTAGAGATTGTTCAACTACAGACTGCTGGGCCCCAGTCCCAAA
>NW_007093414.1:0-886 GCF_000164805.1 Carlito syrichta
AGATTATGTAGAAATGAGTGAATTGTCCAATGTCTGATGTGTGAGAGAACCTCCTGCTGCTGTGAAAAACAAGCAGAAAAAAATGGAGAATGCATGGAGGACTCTGGCAAGGCCCAGGGAGTGGGGAGACTTGCTGGTCAGAGCACTCACTTCTACCAGGACACACCTGCCTTCTCCTATGCACACTTGCTTTCACCTGTGCATACTTGCCTTCCCCTGTGCACATCTGTGCACACTTGACATTACCTGTGCACACCTGCCTTTATCTGTCTTCACCTGTGCACACCTGGCATCACCTGTCTTTGCTTGTTCTGGTGATCTCCCTTTCCCCCAGGACTCCCCAGCTTATGTCAAAGTCATTTTGCCCTGCCAGATCCTGCCTGGCTCCTTTTCTATTGTTTTAGGGATTGCTATTATTTGACTGATTGCCTCCATCATTCGTTCAACAAATATTTTACCAAGCCTCATACGGAAGAAAGTGGAGGGCTGGACTCGGTGGCTCAGCCTGTAATCCTGCGCCTTGGGAGGCTGAGGTGAGTGGACTGCCTAAGCCTGTGGATTCGAGACCCGCCTGGGCAACTTGGTCAGACCTCATCTCTACAATAAATAAAAAAAAAACTAGCCGGGCGTGGTAGCGCGTGCCTGTAGTTCCGGCTACTTGGAAGGCTGAGGCGGAAGGATCGTCGGAGCCCAGCAGGTTGAGGCTGCTGTGTGCGGTGGTCGGGAGTGGCCACTGCACTCCAGCCTGGGCGACAGAGTGAGACTCCAACTCAAAAAAAAATAAAAATAAGAAAAGAAAGAGGAGGAAAGAAGTTTGAAGTTTTAGTATGACAGCTGCCCTCAAGGAGTTCCAATATTTACTTCATGTGTGTACTGAAATATTCAG
>NW_007093415.1:0-793 GCF_000164805.1 Carlito syrichta
ATTAGAGTTTCTAATACTGAGTGATCTCTCACAGAAACAAAGATCTGTGCATCACATGTTCTCACTCATAAGTGGACCTTGAACAACTACCATAATACTATAAGAAAAGGATTGATAGTGGTGGGAAACTATGGGGGGGGACAAGGAAGGAAAGAGAGATGAGATTAATGGTAGTCAATATCTGTCTAGGGAAAGAGGGGCACACCTCATCCACAAGGGTACCGGCATAATGAATATTTGTACACCTAATCCTTAACTGTATCCCACAACTTTAAAATAAAAAATATATATTAAAAAATAATAGTAATATATGCTGATTGAATACAGATAACTCACTTTAAATTCCATCAGGATGATGTTATTTATTAAATAAACCTCTGCAGGCAGATATAGCAAGTTGATGAATAACTATGTTAAAATATTATAAAACAATTCATTGTTCATTTGTTTAAAATATATACTGAAAAGCTATAATAATACTTGATTGCCCCTACAAGTAACCTGAATAATGCATTTAAGAGCACTTGAACACCCCCACACAATTCTGTATTAATGACTGAGCAAGCAGTAATTCACTCCAGCAAAAACTCAGTGATAACTTCAATCTGACTTTTACTTCACACTTACTACTTATTTCTAACACATTGTCTACAACTAAGAGTCCTCTCCCAGAGACAGTTCATTGGAGAGTCACTATCACCTGCTCATTCATCCACAGACAGAGAAATTTAGCAATTAACAGAATTCACAGAGAGTGGGAGAGATGATAACATACCCCACCATGAAATTAGGA
>NW_007093416.1:0-855 GCF_000164805.1 Carlito syrichta
AATTGCCAACCATACTGTAAAGTGAAGCCTGTGGTAGCTGTGAGTGTGCTACTGCACTCCAGCCTGGGCAACAGAATGAGACTTCCACTCAAAAAAACAAAAACTAGGAACTCATAAACTTTTTTTTCTTTTTAGCAATGATGATACTGTGAACATTTTTGAGAAATAGTGACTGAAATTCATTGTGCTTTGATATCATGGTGGCCAAAGTGAAGAGCTTGATTTGGCAAGGAACAGAATGCTCAGACATTAGGGGTCTCATAGTGGTTGTTTCTCAATGCAAATCAATAATTTCTTCATTAAAATATATGTTCCAAATTTGTAGATTTTCTTTTTATTGTCACAATTTTCTTAAAGCTTGCATTAGCTTTGGGCCCTAACTTAAAAATTGAAAGATCAGATAATAGCAAATAATCACTATACTGTTATTACTAGCTCACCTTCAACTCTATCTTAAATTGAGGCACAAAAAGTTTACTTTCTTAAAATCAGGATGTATGGCACACATTGAGGAAAAAAGGAAGGGAGAAGGGAAGGACTGGTAGAAAGAGTGCATCTTAATGTTTGACTTGGGAATAATATCTCAGATTTGGGATGCCTTTGGCAATTCAACACCTTTGACTAATAGTTTGAGTTAATCAATCAGCAACCTGTATTCAGTATTCCTTTCATGTCTTGCTGTGTTTTACCTGAATGCTTTTCCTAATAGAATCGATTAGTTTGAAGGAAGCTACCAATGTTCATAGTTGAACCATCATTTTAGTACTCATTCCATTACAGCTAACTCAGTAGTATTTAAACATTCCTGCATTTTTACTCTATGTAATATCCTGATGCCTTAGAAAGGTAGAGTAC
>NW_007093417.1:0-55989 GCF_000164805.1 Carlito syrichta
TCATGTCTTTCTTTAGTTTTCCTAGAAGTTGCTTTATGAATGTTGGCGCACCTATGTTGGGTGCATATATGTTTAGGATAGATATTTCTTGTTGATGGAGTGAACCTTTTATCATTATGTAGGGGCCCTCTGTATCTTTTTTAATTTTTGATAGCTTAAATGGTATTTTGTCTGAAATTAGGATCGCGACTCCTCCTTTCTTTTGTGTTCCATTCGCCTGAAAATTTGTTTCCCATCCTCTTACTTTGAGTCTGTGTATGTCCTTTCTAGTGAGATGGGTCTCTTGAAGGCAGTATATTGTTGCCTGGTGATATTTTATCCATTTTGTCATTCTATGTCTTTTCAGTGGTGCATTTAGTCCATTCACATTCAGACTAATTATTGAAATGTGAGAGTTCGTCCCTATCATGGAGTTCTTATTGAGTTGTTGTTCTTCCACTTGGTTTTTTCTTTTCTTTTTTTTTTTTTTTTTTTGTCTTTCTTTTGGTTTTGGGGTTGGTTCATATATATTTTATTCTTTTCCCTATACTCTTGTGAAGAACATTGTTCTTTTTTCCTTTTCTGCTGTGTTTAGTACTTTCTTAAGTGTTTCATGTAGAGATGGTTTTGTGGCTGCATAAGTTCTTAGGGATTGGATATCTGGGAAAGATTTTAATTCTCCCTCACTGATGAAGCTTAGCTTGGCCGGGTAGGTTATTCTTGGTTGAAATTGTTTATCCTTTAGGACTTTGAAGATAGGGCTCCAAGCTCTCCTAGCCTGCAGGGTTTCTGCAGATAAATCTGCTGCTATTCTGATTGCTCTTCCATGGTGGGTGATCTGGCCTTTTTCTCTTGCTGCCTTTAGGATTTTTTCTTTTGTGCCTACTTTATTTAGGCGAATTATTATGTGTCTAGGAGTTGGTCTTCTCATTTGTTGTCTTGCGGGGGTTCTCTGAATCTCTTGTGTTTGAATTTTTGTATCACTGATTAGATAAGGGAAATTTTCTTGAATGATCTCGTGGAAAGTTTGTTCCAATGTGGTCTCTGTTTCTCTTTCTGCCTCAGGGAGTCCGATTATTCTTAGGTTAGGCCTCTTGAGGTAGTCACTCATCTCTTGAAGGTTTTGTTCTGTCTTTTTGAGCTTATTTTCTGTGTTTTTAAGAGTTTGGGTTATTTCTATATTTTGGTCCTCAAGCTCTGAGATTCTTTCTTCTGCTTGGGTAATTCTGCTTTCCATGCTTATCAGATGGTTATTTATTTCATTCACAGTATTCTTTATTACTGTTATCTCAGATATCAGCTCCTTCCTAGTTTCTTCTTGTGTCTCCTCAATTCTTTTTAGTCTCTCCATTATTGTTTTGATATCTACATTTGCATTTTGAGACCCTTCATTCTGGGGACTTTGCATTGTTTGTATTCCAAAGTCAATTTTCTCAGTGTCTGCTCTCCCAGGCGTCTGGGAGAGACCCATACTCTTCTTTTGGTTTTTCTTCATTTCTGTAGATTTTTCTCCCTTTACCCCTTTCCCTCCCCCTCTTCAATTCTGTTTTTGAGGGAAGGTGGGGTTGCTTTTATTTCTCTTCTGCAATGACCTGTTCTTCCTTATGAGGGTCTTCTGGTTTTGTTCACTTTTCCCTCTGCTTTACAGTCTGTCTATTCAGCAGTTTGCAGTCTTGGTCCCGTTGGTTCCACTGCGTCTTGTCCTTCTTTTGAACTTTTCCCACTTTTTCCTGCTTTTGGTGATTCTTTCTCCTTCTCGTTTTTATTCCGCAAGGCTGGTGCAGGGTGCGGGCCGCCGCCTGGCCCCCGCAGCAGCAGCGCCCCTGCCCTGGCTGTCGCGGGACTGAGTCCCTGTGAAGTTTTTTAAGGGTCTCTGTCACTTCTCAAAACAGGCCAGCAGGGAAGGTAAGCATGGAGAGAAGGAAAAGGTAGCTTGGGAAGTAGGGGTAATCAGGAGGTGTGCAGAAGGAAGGCACTCAGCAACCCTTGGTTGGGCCTGGCTTTAAACAATCAATATGGGAATGTCCCCATTCATAATCTGGGTCAGTGAGGCAATAAGTACTAATTTTTATAAAATAGCACCCATCTTTCCTGGCCTTTCAGAGTGGAATGTCCTGGGGAAAATGTTGGAAAATAGGAATGTCACCATGATCATCAGAATTTTTGCCTCCTGGAATGATACCTCCAGGAACTTCTCAGAGCTCCACGCCTTTCTCCACAGTGACAGCAACTCGGCAGAGGGGCTGAGACAGGGAGTGAAGGATCTCGAGCTTAGGCTGTTGTGTTGCCACCCATGGCAGCTTTATGAGAAGGCGAGAGCATGTGACTGGTGTGAGTGTGAGCTTGTGCTTTGGGGAATGATGCTTGGTAAAGCTGGCTCTTTTTCAGAGGTTCAGCTGTCTTCAGGGGTGCCCTAAACCCAGAATCCAGGGACCTCCTGGCCCCTGCCTCAGGGAATTGTCCCTTTGCTCACTCAAAGGTTGAGTTGGCACAGGTGGGGCATTTTCTATGAACTGGGTTAAGCAAGTCTTGAGGAGCTGGCAGGCTCACCTCCTATCTCAGTCCCTCCTGGGATACTAGCCTTGTCCTGTGGACCAGCTCTGAGATGAGACAGGGGGAAGTACACCTGTCTGTGGAGCCACACAGGTTGGGCATCCATCTGAGCTCCCCTCATTCTGGATTCTCTCAAATTCTGTGTTCTCATCTGAGAGACAGGAGTAGCCCTAGCCGTCTTCCTGGGTTGTGTGTATAAAGCACCCAAATGTGGTACACCGAACACATGGGAGCTGTAGTTGCCATGATTGTCATTGTCACCATCAGCATCACTGTCATTTCTTCCTTAAAGAAGCATGAATTATAAAGCCTTTCATTCATAGCATTAGTCCTTTGCTCTTTGGGGAATGGTGTCTAAGAGCCACTGGCTGTGGGAGTGGGATTCTGAGGCAGGCTCAGGGCCTCAGGGCACAGACAGCCTGGCTGCCAGTGGGCTCCCAAGGACTCCCTGACACCTTGGGCCTGTGTTTGTTTTGTACAGAGCAAGTGCATCGGCATCTGGACCAGCATGAGGTGCGATACCTGCAGTTTGCCTTCCGCTGGATGAACAACCTGCTGATGAGGGAGGTGCCCCTCCGCTGCACCATCCGCCTGTGGGACACCTACCAGGTGAGCTCTCCTTTGCATGCTCTGTGGATACCAAGAACCTGGGCCATTTCCTGTCATGTTCTGCTCTGGGTCTACGTGCTGCCTTTGATTTTGCCTTCAAAGCATTCTCTCAATTGAAATGTGATCTTTAAAAAGTACATTTCTGGCATTCTTGTCATCTGAGAAGATGTAAAACAGGGAAAAGAACTCTATATCATTCTATTTGTGGCTGAATTTAATTCTGACTGCGTGAAGACAGCATCCCTGTGCTCTCTGGCAATTTACATCTCGAGCAGTGTCCTAAGAATATGTGAATGATACTTGTAACTCTGCTGTGAGTTTGAACTCTTCTGCCAAAAAAATTCATACTCAGGACTCACACATTGTCTATGTTTTGAGTTACCTGTATAAAGATTTTTTTAAAAAATTCACAGATAGATTCAGTGCAATATGAAATTTTCTACTCTTCACCAATTTTGATGAAATTCATTTCTTCAGGAGATTGAGTTTTCTGGAACAAGTTACCTTTGTTCCCTTGAGTGTCCCATTACTTATTCTAGCACCTTTTCATTTTGTTCAAGATGTTTACTGAAGCTGAGGCCATGCTGTGTGTGTGTGTGGTGGGGGGGGCAGTTATGTGCCAGCCTTTCATCATCAGTTGCAAATAGCAGGCTCCATTATGTGGGATTAGGAACCAAATCTCGACAGAGTGCTAAAGAAAGAAGCATACGGCTGGTTTTCATCCTGAGACCTTAAGAGGCAGGCTTTTTACTGCAGTGAGTGCAGCCCTTCATGGGTTGTATGTTAGGGCTGTGGAAAGGGGGCAGCTGCCTTTGGAGGTGAGGCAGGGGGTGGCAGGTAGCTGGAAAAAGGAGCTGCAGGGCTGCAGGTTTTGGTAGGCTGCATAAATCCCAGGCACTGGGTTGGGTTCCAGCATTGGAGCCTTGTCTATGGATATCCATGGAGATTGGGGTGGGAGTCGCTAGAACAGCTAGGGAGAACCTGGGGTCTTTCTGATCAGCTCCTACCCACAGGATATTGGTCTGGATGCATTCTTCCCACAGGACAGGGTGCTTGGGCCTCCATGCCTGCTAGTCTCTTATTCTGAGTTTGTTTTCATATGAATCATGTCCTACAGTGTCCCACAGCATGTCCCACAATCCTAAACCTTTTGTTTTGTGGCTCTGAAGTCCTGTGTTTGACTTTTCTTTTTTGTAGTTTATACGGTCTCATGATGTTTACTACAGAAATTATTACTAGTCAGTAGATTGTTATTCAAATCCCCATTTTGGTTTTGCTTTCCTAGATACTTGGCATCTACAGAATCTCTGGCCAGTAACATTTACTGGGACATAAAGCCTTACCTTGGACTGTTTGGTTAAAGTAGCAGTCGGTCTAGTACTATTGATTAGCTCTCTGTAGTATTACAGGAAACAAAACTTAATATCCTGTAAATTGTGAACGCTCTCCATTTTTGTGATTGGCTATGCTGTTCAAGACCCAGGCCCCCCTCATTAAACACAGAGTTTCTTGTAATACTGTCCCCATTATGAATAAATTAGGTATTAAGTCAATCACATTTTGAGATGCCAGAAAATGGATCGGCTCGCGTGTGGTTCTGCACCACCTCCCTAAAACTCCTAATAGGTATTAAAACTTTAAGCACAATTGTGGCATCTTTATTGAGTTAATTTTCCTGAAATTAAATTTTGTCATGAATTGACTCATTTGTACCATGGACTCATTTTTGAACTGACAGTACCCTGGTTATAAACCTTTTTGTATCTTAAAAATTGGGGGTATTTCTATTTTACAGGGCCAAGTAACCATGAAATTGTATTGCATCTTTTGGCAATGAAAATACATAGTAATCATAGGAAAGCAATCGGGTGATTACTTTCCCCTAAACTGGGGTGTTTATTAGCTGAGCCATTACAGGTTTCAGTAACTCTTTAACCCCCATACAAGATAGCTTAAAATGCTCTTGAGAAATGTGTCAAGAAAAGGTTGTTAATAAGCACCTACCCTGTCCCAGGCCCTGAACTAGACAGTGTACAAAAGTGAATGAGGTGCTCTATCATGAGTACAACAAAAAGCGTTAAAGAAGCACAAACAATCTAGAGATAGCCCAGACAAAAGGGAGCTGCTCTCTGCTCCCTAGGGCACTGCATGCTACTTTCTGGATGTGAGCAGTAGGGTACGGGGAGGTCATGGGTGGGTGGGACAGTCTCAGCTCCCAGAAGAGCCCTGGCCCATGAGAGTCAGTTTTCAGGGTCCTCCATAAAACATGGATTTCATGTTCACCTTTTGTCCCCCATCCCTGGACTGTAGAAAGGACACATCCCAGGACCAGACCCTATACAGGGATATTTATTAACTTGAATGAGAAAGAAACCTTTGGGTTTATTTCCTTGTTGTTGGTCTGCAGCCAGATAGTTGAGTTAATCTGTTCCTAAATTCACTGTCATCACTGGTGCAGCCAGGCTCTCTTGTTTTATTTATTTTTCCCTGATCCTCACTGCCTTGCTCCACAGGCCTGTTCTCTAATGCACAGGACATTTGTTCTCACATAGGTATGTAGGACTTTAAGTGAATAAATAAGAGTAGAGCAAAGGCGACCAGAAAATGGTCAGATGGATGCTTCAAGTCTTACACTGTGGCACGGGCTGTTTCAGGTAGTCGTGTGGTGAGCTAGGCTTACTCCTTCTGGGTCTGAGAACACAGTGCCTAACCCAAGAGGGACATTGTTGTCCTCTGCTGGTGATACGCTTGAAGCAATTCAGGTGGCCTCGGAGAAGGTTCCCTCAGGCACACTCATCTCAGTTTCTCCTCTACCCTCACCATGGGCCCAACTCCTGGGCATCCTGTGTGGAATGACCACATTAAAGGGAGGGTGACGATGGGCTCTGCTGACCCTATAGCCATCTGAGCTCCAGGTGAGCAGAGTGCCCTTCTCTGAGTGCTGATGCTTGCTAAGGTCAGAGGTGCATCTAAGGACAGTAATGCTTCAGCAAGCCTCTCAGTCTTTGGAGTGTGCGTGACTGCCGCATGTGCTCTCCCTTAGCAGGGCTTCTCCAGTAGGGTCCCAAGACCACACATGTGACCTTTGTAGTTTATTGTCTTAGGCCAGGTGGCAGCCATGAGAGAAAGTGCCCCTATAAGCAGTTGCTGTGAGGAGGAAGGTCTGACGAATTAATGATTTGTGAAAGACAGAAGAGACTCTGTCATTGTGAGTGTCTTCCTCCCTGACAGAGTTGATGATTGCATACATGCCATGGCAGAGTCAGCACCATCTATGGACCAAGTAACTGGATATTGATGGGCACATGTTCTGTTGTTCTTTAGTTAATTCAGAAATAAACCTGTTAAATTTTAAAGGTCAGGAGTAGGAGAACAAAGCAACGAGAGCTTCCTTAGCTGTCACCTGAGAAATGGGGTCAGGAGGACGGGCCTTGGCTGGCTCCGGTGGGAAGTGCATGACTGGATGATGCCTCGCTTGGTCTCTGGTAGTGGCATCATCCCTCCCTTGTTGCAAATATTTATTCTGGTAATATTGGTCAAGTGCCTACTATGCACCAGCACTGTAGGATTAGGGAGACACAGGAAACTAGAAAGGCAAGTCTCTGCCCTTACAGGACTTACCTTTTCATGGGAGAGATCATGAGCACATAATGGAATGAACCCGTGGCAAATGTGACTTGGTGTTAGGGAGAAACAGATGCTGCAAGGAAAATGAATCAGGAAACAAGGAATTGTTTATGAGCAGAGAATTAGAAGAAAGTGGTATTTTAAGATGAGTCATGTAGGATGGATGGGAGTGGGAAAAGTCTCGAATCCAGGAGTGTAGCTGAACCTGATTTTGCAGTCCTCCTGGTGTAGAAGGAGCTGCAGTGACAGTGGGAGGTGTGAACGCATGAGGTGCATTTAAGGAACAGGGTGCTGGGAACTGCCATTAGTGGTAGGTAGTTGGGGACAGCCTCTCTGTGGACGTTTGAGCTGGGAACTGAGTCAAGGGAGGGAGTGTGCCAGGTGAACATTCAGGGAGAGAATGCCCTGGGCAAAGGGCACATGTGGTATCAAGGACTAACATTATTACCCATATCATCTTAGGATGACCTATGTGGTGGGATTAAAGTTGGAGACATCAGTGTGAACTATGAATACAGATGCAGGTACTACACACAGATGTATACACACACACACACACACACACGTGCGCGCGCGCCGGTGTTTACATAGGTATGTCCTTTCTCTCACTTGAGAGGGCCTGGAAGCCATGATCCCCTGGTATCTATAAACACTCCCAGCACCCAGGTCTTAGTTTCTGATTCCATTCCCCTGGAAAAGGAGCTGATGTTAGGGTCAGGGCAGGGAATATATGAGAAGAGCCTGGAGCATCTTGCAGGGCTGGAAAGTGAGGAAGTGCTCAGATCACCCACAGTGACAGGTGAGTCAGAGGGACCCAATGGCCAGAGCTGGAACAACTGAGCAACAGAATAAATAAAGTAATATTTTGTTAGAATCTAAAGTATAAAACAAGTATCCACGAATCCATACTGATGTAAGCAAATGATCAAATACATTGACAAGTGAGGGATTAGAGATAAATCTCCCATGGGGAAGAATTCCAATTAATTTCTGTAGCTACTTCCCCTTGCAAGAGGTAGACATAACTCCCCAGCCTTAAACCTGGGCTGCAAATGGTGACTTCCTTCCAAAGATGACAGTATGGAAGAGAAGAGACAGAGTCACTCCGTAGTGCAGATACTTGACATCACACCCTCAGCCAGGTGACCAAGGTCAGCACCAACAGTGATGAGTCATGTTGACAGTATGTGCCTTACATGATGTGGCAAGAAGGTACTTCCCTCTGTGGTCTTCCTCCCCAAACCCATCACCCCAGTCTAACCATGAGAAACGCCAGACAAATCCCCCATAGAGTTATTTTCTTCAGCATGCCTGACCAGCACTCCTCAAAACGGCAAAGCTCATTAAAAATAAAGGAAATTTGAGAAATTGTCACAGTCCCGAGGAGCCTGAGATGATGTGACGTATGAATGTAATGCAGTGTCCTGGATAGGATCCTGGGACAGAAAAGGACATGAGGTAAAAATGGAGGAAATTAGAATAAAGGACAGACTTCGTTTGACAATAATAAGTCAGCAATGGTTCATTAATTATACCAAGTATACCATAATCATGTGAGAAGTTAGCAGTCAGGAAGCCTGGGTGCAGTCTCTAGCTCCAGAGCAACCCTAACCCTAACTGGGAAGACATGCCTTCTCCTTTCTGCCCTGTGCCCTCCCAGCTTACTGCAGTCTGGAGACTGTACTCTGACAGCCATACTGGCAGGCCAGCCCTATGTATCCTCCCTCTGTGTTGAACAGGGGACCTTCCTGGCTTTCTCCCCTTCTCTGGTGGATGAGTTAGGTGCTGTGTTAGTCAGCTCAGGCTACCATAACAATGCATCACTGACTGGGTGGCTTAAACAACCTAAATTTATTTCCCCACAGTTCTGGAGCTTAGAAGTCCAAGATGGAGGTTTTGGCAGGGTTGGCTCCTGGTGAGGGCCCTCCTCCTGACTTGCAGACAGCCACCTCCTTGCTGTGTTCTCACATGGCCTTTTCTCCATGCACAGGCACTCCTGGTATCTCTTACTCTTCTTATAAGGATACCAGTTCTATTAGATCAGGACCCACCCATGTGACTTCATTTAACCTTTAATACTTTCTTAAATCTTTAAATATGGTTACATTTAGGGTTAAGCCTTCAAGCTGTGAATGGGGGTGGGGCACAGTTCAGTCCATAGTAAGTGCCCTCTTTGGTGTGACTAGAGTACCCTTCACTGATCCCTGAAGGAGCTGGTCGCACAAGCTATATGTATATACTGTCTCCCTGATCACAGCCCACTTGAGCTGCTGTGTGCCCAGCACCTTCTCTCCATAAGAAGGGTAGGCAGATGACTTCCTATCAGGAAAGCAGCTCAGCTGCCCTTATGAAGAGCTTTAGACTCCAAGAGACCCTGCCAGCTAGAGGGTCTCCGAGGGTGCCTCAGCCACCCTAGCTGGGCTTTCACTCACTGCTCACCAGAGCTGTTCTCAGCCAGGGTACGTGACTTTCCAGCCTCAGTGGCCTCCCTCCCCAAGTCTGGATTTCAGTCCTGCTTTCTGCAATTGCTTATCTATGGATAAACAGCCACAAACCTGGCTTCTATTTCATTGTCATATCAACAGGCTTAGGGCAGTGACTGTGACCTAGGGCTCCTGGCTCTGCATTCTTGAAGCCTGGTACTGCTCCTCAGGCCCTCTCCATGCAGCAGCTGGAATCCTGGAAAGTCGTGTGCTCCTGGCTGAAGCCCTGGGTGCAGAGGCGGGTCTGAGGGCCACCCTGTTTCTCCTCATGTCCCTCTGGCTGCACTTTACCTCTGGAGACTCCTGCAGGGCCTCCCAGAGACCCTCATTGGGCAGGTCCTGGGATGAAAAGTTGTCTTTTTGTCAGAGTATGGCTGCTCAAGCTCCTCCTGAGATCATGGGAATGGATATAGCTGTTACACATCTGCTTCTGTTCACACAGGTGCCTGTAACAGCAGCTGCAGCAGTGCTGGACCTGTGAAACATAAACCTGGGTGCTTCCTAGGCCCTGCCAGGCAGGGGAGCAGCCACAGGGACTTGTCCTAAATCTCTGTAGTGTTGCAGCTCGACTTGCCTGTGAGTGGGCCTTCCTTTACCACTTACTGGAAAGGCATCCCAAATTTAAAACTGAGCAATACAAAGGAGACCCCCTTCCCACTCAAGGTAGCAGTTGCCTTAGCTGGCTAGTACTGGAAAGAGACTTAGAGGATGGTAAGAGACAGACAGAAAACTGCAGTGCTTTTGGGAATGTTTGGGATGACTTCTTTAAGGAAATGAAATCTTAGCTATTGTGTAAAGGATGAATAGGAGTTAAGCAGGTAGGAGAGGAAGGGAAAGAAATTCAAAGACAGGAAAGAGAATGTGCAAAGGCCCTGAAGCAGGAGCATGGCCCCCTGAGGAATGCATAAAAAGGTCAGGGCTACCATAGAGCAAGGGCAGGGCCTGATTCTGGGAGGCACAGGTGCCCCTTGGATTGGCAATGGGGAGCCATTGAGAGATAACAAGGGAGAGGATGGTCATTGGATTGGGGATGCATTTTGGAAAAAAGCAAGTACCAAGGACTTCATTGAGGAGAATGGATTCCAGGAGGGCCCGGAAGTAGATTTAGGGAGGAAGGAGTCCTGATGAGAGCTGAGGTCTTTTCTTGTAGGGAGGTGTGAGCAGAGGCAGAGGACAGTAGGAGCATCATGGCTCTGTGGGGGGCACAGGATGAGGCTGAGGGAAGAGAGAGACCCCGCATGGCATGTGGGGCTCTGCCCTGGGCCCCAGGAGGGAATGATGCTATTCCATCTCATCCACGGTGCCTGGTTTATCTGGGATGAGCTGTGACTGAGTGGAGGAGTGGAGTGGGGCGTCTTCTGGGCCAGGCTGTGAGCTGGAGGGGTGTCAGCCTGCAGCCCAGCTCCCAAGTGGCTGAGGTGGTCCCAGGTGAGGGAGGAGGGGGAAGGAGTGCGCAGGCCCTCAGAAGATAAGGGGAAGGAGGGGCGATTGGCTAAGGAAAAGGAAGAACTGGGGCGAAGAGAGGATCTCAAGCAGTGCTATCTAATAGAATGAATGTTCTGGAATGATGGGACTATCCATAGGGCATACCTAGCTACACATGGCCATTTTCCACGTGGAAGAAAATGTGACTAGTGTGGCTGAGGAGCTGGATTTTTATTTTTACTTAATTCAGTTAAATGTACATTGAATAGGCTCCTGTGTCCAGTAGCTACCCTAGTGGAGAGTGCAGTTCTGGGGGGGTCATTTATGGGGTGAGACCAGCTCCCCCCTGGGAGCCTTGAGTGGGGGTAAGCATGAGGTGGTCAGGTCACTAAAGGCTGGAGAGCTGGGATGGGCAGGGCTGCGTTCAGCCTGGATGAGGGGCAGCAAGCAGATGGGGTCGGTTGGCGTCAGTAAGTCTGAGATGTGTGACTCTGACAGGGAGAGGGAGCCAAGGGAGGGCAATTCTGGGTGGGCGATTCCTGGGCATTTGAGGCTGCTGGGATTGTTGGGCAGTTCAAGGGAGGTGAGGATGAGGAGGCTGGTGGGAGGGGCTACTGGGTGGGGGGGCCCTGTGCATGGTTACCAACATGCAAGGCTGTGACTCAGCAGCGAATGTGCTAATGTGACATACCCTGTACTGTCAACAGGTTTCTGAAAGAAAATGCAAACGCCAGGTGCTTTTCTCTAAATTCCAGCAACATCCTCTCCTTGGTCTACATTCCTTGATATTCTGCAAGTGGGCTTGGGGAGTTTTGCTTCCAGCTTGGTGAGTGCTGCCTCTCATTTGGAGTCTTCCATCACCGTTAGGGCTCTGTGTACACCTTATAGGCTTACCTGTGTTGTGCTGGAATGGTTTCCCATCTGCGCCCTGGGAGGATAGGAAACGAACGTCTCTGATAAACAAGGGAAACCCTCTGATGCTTAAAATTTCCTATGACCTAGTGATTCTTTTTTAAAGAAAAGGTAAAATTTCCTTTTGCCAGGTGCGTATTGCAGGATGACTTCATTTGACTTAAGGCATTTATTAAATTCCCTTCTAGTGATATCCACAGGCTACTTGAATTTTAATCATGATACTTCTACCACCCATATCCCAAAGTATATCTTTTTTTTTTTTTGAGTTGGAGTCTCACTCTGTCATCCAGACGGGAGTGCAGTGGCACGCTCCCGGCCACCGCAGCCTCGACCTGCTGGGCTCCAGTGATCCTTCCGCCTCAGCCTTCCAAGTAGCTGGAACTACAGGCGTGTGCTACCACACCCGGCTGATTTTTTGATTTATTGTAGAGATGAGGTCTCATCAAGTTGCCCAGGCGGGTCTCAAACCCGCGGGCTCAGGCAATCCACTCACCTTAGCCTCCCAAAGCGCAGGATTACAGGCTGAGCCACCGGGCCCGGCCCAAAGTGTATCTTTAATCATCACTCCCCACACTCCTCATGCCTGTCTGGCTGCAGATCACAGGAGATTAAATATGGGCTGGTTTCCCTGGTCTGTGGACCTGGTCACGTCACCATCTGCCTCCTCCTCGAGGGCAGTAGCCACCTAACCCTGCGCTCAGGGCAGTCTCCTACTGGGGCACATCCACATGCTGTGGAGGGAAGTGGGTGCAGCAAATCTGTGGCTAGGACGCTTTTTATACGCTGAAGCTTCAAATCGCCCACCTGTGGCCAGATGGCTCTAGATCCTTTAAGGACAGGATTTATTTGGGTATTTCACATAAGTCCCAATGGGTCCTTGTTCTCTACAGCATCTTAGACTCTGACAGAATGAGATTCTGTCTCACTATCTCAGCTCAACTCCTGTCTGTGCCTCTGGGCCACATTTCAGGAAGCTTGCCTCGTGGGATAGTTGCTAGGAATGAGGAAGATTTTCTAATGCAGGGATTGGCAAAAGTTTTCTGTAAAGGGCTAAATAGTAAATATTTCAGGCTTGTGGGCCATATGGATTCTTTCACAACTTCTCTGCTGTTGTAGCACAAAAGCAACCATAGCTGTGGACAGGCAAGGCTGAGTTCCAGTAGGATTTGTTTTTGGAGAAGGCACTGGGAGCTAGAATTTGCTCACCTGTTCTAGCCTATAGAAAGTGCCTGGCCCTATACCAAGCACAGAGGAGGTGCCAGGTAAGATTGTCTTCCCACCACTTTTATCACTGGTGCTCTGTAAACAGTTGAGCTGTACAAGTTCTGTGTTTTATTGCCATGAGATCATTGTTATCCAATTTTTATAGAAATTGGAATTAGGGATCTAGGAATTTAAGCACCTTGTCCAAGATCCTCTTCCCTTTCATATTATATTATGGTTACTTATGTTTCTACTTCCTGTAAAACACTGGGCTCCAGGGCCCCTCTATGACCAGGAGATTGGGTGTCTCAATTACTCCCGGCAGTGCATGGCTGGAGTAGGGGCCAGGAATCTGGGCTGCCACTGTTAGTACACATCTTGGCCCTGGCCAGAGCTCCAGCAGTGCACTGTGGCATGGAGGTGCTGCAGCAGTAGGGTCTAGGCCTGTGGAGCTAGTGCGCTGGGAGCTTGTGACATGGGGAGAGGGGGATTAACCCAGTGACACTGAGTCTCAAAGCCACAACATTCAGATTTCCATATGGTAGAAGAGCTGTGTCATCGAGTTCCTCCTGAGCCCTGTGGGGCCTGATTTGACTGTGCTGTTTCTGAGACACGGCACCACAATACCTCGTTGTGCCAGCTAGGGACATGGGACAGAGGTCAGGGGATCAGGGCCAGGGCCAGCAGGCCTATTAAATGCCAGCTGCCCACTGCCCCCAACTTGCTGGGACCCTCGTCTGCCCACCATCGTGAGGGGCTGCACAGACCACTGCAGGCCTGGAGGCTTGTCTCTTAGAGGTAGCTTTGTTCTGTGCTGCTGACACATCGTCTTGGCACCTGAACCTCATTTACCATTGTAGGTGAAATCTCTTCATTTTATTCATTTTCCTTCAACATGGCCAGTGCAGTCCTTACCATCCCTGGGGAAGGTATGTTAGAAGGTGTCTAGAGATGGGGCCTCCCCTGCACTTCGTACATGTTCCCAGTATCTCTCAGAAAAGAGCTGCTCAAAAAAAGGTCCTGCTCTCAAGGGCCCGCTTCCCAGAAGAGAAGCCTAATAGCAAACCAGGTGGTGTTACTGAAACCTATTCCAGGTTCTGAGAGCCACATGATGGAAGGCCACGAGGACTGGTGCAGGGGGGCTGAATTGAGATTGGTTACCATGGGATGAATGATGGAGCCCCCAGATTCTATGAGGAAGGCATTTCAGGTTAAAGAGCACTAAGCACCCAGGCCAGGATGGAGCAGAAGAAGTATGAGGGGAGTAGCAGGCAGGCTGGGGCAGGAGGTCAGAGTCAGGATGTGGCTGCCCCCGTTTCCTGAAGGGAGGCAGATGGCAAGAGATGTGAGTTGGGGATGGGCACTGTGAGGCCTAAGAGAGGGAGTGGCAGGGAAGAATTCTGTCAGCCTATTTTGTTTGAGGTGCCTGTTAGGTCCCAAGGACAGCCAGGTCCCAGCTGGATCTCACTATGGGACACCTTTGAAACAGGAGATGTAGATATGGCAGCCATCAGGGGAGGGAGGCTGTGGAGGCATTGGCAGATGAGCCCTGAGCTGGGACTTTTTATTCTTTAAATGTTTGTCCCTGATATCCTGCATCAAGTGAGCACCCATAAAGCTTTTTGATGGAATTTTCTTTGTGCAGAGGTTGAGGTGGGGGATGAGTCCTTTCCTAGAAACCATTTTGAATGTGAAGTCCAAACCATCAGATTCAGATCTTGAAATTTTATGTAAGTTGTAATTAGAAATGCAAGTTAGTTCTGCTAACATTTTTCTGAACCCAAAGTAGGCATACTTATGGATGACATATCTGTCAGTCCATCTGTCCGTCCAACCACCCACCATCACCTGCAGTCTGAACTGCTCTGAGGGAGGGCTGTGCTAGGACCTGGGACTCAGCTGTGAATCAGGAAGCAGCCCTTGTCCCCTGGAAGATCACAGCCTGGCATCAGAGAGGTAGGTGGCCAACAATTGCAGACTGTGTGTGATGCAGGTGCCCAGATGTGCTAGGAACTTGGGCAAGTACCTCACTTGCCCAGAGGCTGAGGGAACTTCCTGGGTGAGACCTGTGAGTAAGGTTTGGTAGCTGTGTTGCAGCTGGGCAGGAGGAAGGCAACAGGGTGCACTGAGGAACCCTCCGTGAGAGCAGAGGGAGGGTGCCTGGGAAGTGAGGTTCACACCAAGGATGAGTGCATTCCAAGGCTCCAAGAGGCAGAACTTTCTCTGTGTGAGGTGTGATTGGTTGTGGCAGTGCCAGGGCAGAACAGAGGCCGCTAGACGCAGGTAGGACCACATGGGAGGCTCTGCATGCCTTGCTGAGTTGTTGCTTTTTATATGGGGCACATGCTGGGGAGATGCCTGATCCGAGCAGGACAGGGCCCCTTGTTTCTTCCATAGATCCTCACAGCACCCCAGGTGCTGGACACCACAGATTGGAGGGCATCACTCAGCTGAGGCTGAGCTACTTGGCTAGCTCACATTTCACTAGGAGAGGGCAGGGGTCAGCCACAGTGTCTGTCCCAGGCCCTGCACTTCCTGTGCCCACCCACCCTGTGTCTCTGTCCTGTGCCATCCTCAGAGCCTGACTCTGGTCCCTCTGGCCCTTGTCCCTAGGGATTTGTGCTGGCTTCAAACAGTTTACTGGCTTGTCACTTGCTTCTTTCATCATCTCTGTCTTGCTTTTTTCCTTGGGTCATTCTAGACCTGCTCTCCCAGCTCCTTTAGAAGGCTGACATGGGCCTGCACAGGTCCTCGCCAAACCCAGGTGAGGGTGGGCATTGTGTTTTGAGTACAACACCTGCTGGATCCTCTGCCTGTGTGCCCAGGCAAAAGCTGTTGGGATGCCTCTGGACTTTCCAGGTGCTGCAGGGTTGAGTCTGTGAATCGGGTGGCACTGAAACTGATGGATTGGGCTAATCTAATAAAGTTGGAGAAGCAGGTCTCTGTACAACATACTTTTTCATAAACCCATTAAGATTTGAGGTCGTAAGCTTTTCATGCCTGCCCGCCTACAGGAAGTAGGCATAGATCACTGTCAGCTGGTGAAGGATTTAGAAATGAGAATATTCAGCAGAACTTGGCTCACTGCTGATAGGTTTGCAGGGAGGAGCCGGAAGAGGGGTGTATCTACTTCAGAGTGGCAGTGTCCTGGGGATTTAGAGCTAGTATTTAAAGAAGTATCTAAAATATCCTTAGTGACTCTGAGACTCTTTCTTCATATTTCAATCACGTTGGGTTTTATCAGAGCTTATTCAGGCCTTGGGGACTATGGAGAAGATGGTTTCTTTCCTCTGCAGGCATGGTGAACTCCAGCATGTATGGCCAAGTGTCTGAGGGTCTAAAGATCTGGCCTGGGTGCCCCCCAGGAAAGAATGATTCTCCAGGTGGGCTTGGGACACTGCAGTTTTCACACAGTCCTTGACATGGAGCCGTCTCTCCTTGCCTTGCTGATGAAATACTGAGTTGTCCTTGGAGCAAGAAAAGTGATTTGTACAACATTTTGCTCTCTGATTTCTAAATGTATACAGATAAAATCTTTGTTATTTCTGAAAAGTTACTTGATGAGACTTGTAAACGCTGGCAGCCTAGCAATAGGCTGGACAGGCAGCTCCTTTTTGTTTGTGATCATTTGGACTCTGCGGGAAAGTACGATAAAATGCCACCGTCATGTCAGTGATCTTCCGCAGCTTGGGAAGTCCCATTAACAAGACTTCTTCCTGAGGAGTCAATCTGGGCAGAAGGCACAGTCTCGACTTCTCAAACATCCAGCTCTCTCCCTGAAGCAGATATTCAAAGGTGTCAAGCAGCACCATTGTAATCAATAGTGGGTGACCAGCCTGAATAAATTTCTCTGTGCTTGCCCCAAAGTAGACAAGAATTCTTAGCCAGTTCTGGAGTTGAATTTAACGGTAATGACATTTTCTAAGGCGAGAGTAAATAACTCTAATAGTAAAAACATGCAGCAAACAAGGCTCCTTTGTTTGCAAGTTAGTTTTTTGGTGAATCTTTTCTCCCACTGTGTTCATCTATTGTTCACTGTCCCTTATTGAGGCCCCACTGTGTGCTAGGTCCTGGGACTAGAACAGTCAGTTAAGGAAAACAGCCAACCACATTGGGGTCCTCGTGGAGATCACATCTCCAACCCCAGACACCTGTGGGGAGCAGCTACTGCCTCTCTTCCAGGAAGAGACATTCTGGGAATTGGAATGGAGCTTGGTATTCATCCCAAGGTCATGCTCTTTCTGGTGCTCTCACCATGTCCCACACTTGCCACCCCATTCCCACGGCATCTGATTTTCAGAATGAGTGAAGAAAGCAGTGGACATTCCTGGGAGAGCCCTGGGCTGGAATGTGGAGCTAAGAAGACCAGCAGCAGGAGGAGACTCCTGACCCTGGGTCCTCAGTGAGGGAGGCAGGGCCAGTGTCCTTCAGGTAGACTGGCTAGCATGTCTGGGCAGAGGATGTGAGGGTGTGGCCCACCTGTGGGTATCCATGTGTGCATGTGTACAAGGCCTTGCCCATAGAGAAGGGTGTCCAAATACAAGCCCCCTTTCAGGATGCCAGCAGGGCTCACAAGCTGTTTCTGACAAGTCATGGCTCAGTGGAGCTGTGTGAAAGGTCCTTGATTCCCTGAGCCTGCTGCATGGTAGGGATCGCAAAAGCCTGCATTCACAAATTTGAGGCAGACATGGTGGGCTGTGCCTTGATGCAGTAGAAGTCAGTGGTGATATTGCCTCCCCTCCTGTTCTCAAACCACCACCCCCAGGCAACAACAGAGTCTCTGACCTCGACTGCTGAGGGACGTGCTGCTCACCCTCACTGGAACATCTGCATTTCCTACTGCTCCCTATAGGAGAACTATGTCCTGTTGGATCCCTGGCAGGCTGTAAACTCTTTGTTTCCCTGAGTCCCTGTACATCCCTTAGTGACTGGTTGGGGCTTGCAGTGGGGGAATGTCCAGGAGCACCTGCTGAGTGAGGGAGTAACAGAGATCAGCTGGGAGAGTTGCTCACACCTTGCCCTATGAAAGTGAGATGGGGGAGAGAAGGCTGGGGACATTGCTGTCCACATCTGAGCTCTAGGCTCTGGAGTGGACATCGGACTTGGTCTTTGTCCGGAATGTGGGACTGGAATCTTTGGTTAGAAAGAACAGAGTTCAACATCAAAACTATGTTACTGCCAGAGTTACTGCTGTAACAGCACATGGGCCTCCTGAAGCCCTCCCCCCACCCTACCCTCCTCCAGGTTTTAAGTTAAGAGGTGTAGGAGCTGATTGATACCTGAGTTGGTAATCCCCAAGGAGCTCTCTAGCCCGGAGCCCTGGGTCCTCAGGTTCCAGACCAGGGCTGCAGGATCAGCAGGGCCTGCCAGGTGCAGGGCCATGTGGCTGTCCTGGGGTCTTGTTCTGTAGGAGTAAGAGTGGAGAAGCCTGGTGGCCCCACCCAGGGTCACATGGAGTTTACGTGCTATATGGTATTCTTGCTAAGCTTTGAGATGATGTATTTATGAATATTTTATCTGCAGTACGACCATAAGCAACTTGTCTAACTTCTTTAGGCCTCCAGACAAAAGGTTAAATAAAACTGGACTGTCCAGTGAAGCCCCAGAAGAGGGCTTGGTTTCACTTACCTCGTGAGGATTTGTGTTTTTCCAGATCTTAGCTTGATCTTAGTGTAAGGCAATAAGGTGGAGGGAGCTCTGGGACCTTTTTCTTCCTGCAGGGAGCTGCTCCCCATTATACCAAGGCCAGCCCTACTGTCGCACTAAAAACACACAGCCTGGGAAGATTTCTGACAAGATTAGGATAGAAGTGAATATACAAAGCATAATAATTAAGGGTATATATTAAATACAAAATAGACTTTTAGAAAAATTATTGAATTCTGTCTTTGTGGCCAGCAGTTCAAATCATGATCCTAAAGCATTAAATGACTCGCCTTCACAGGAAAGCTTGCTGGATGATGAGGGAGGAGCACCAAGAAGAAGCACTTGCCTTCAAAAACCAACCCCTCAGCACCTGCCTTGTGCCAGGCACAGAGGCAAGAGAGCCTGGGGCAGGGCAGGGCAGTGAGACGGAGCTACCCATGATGGCCAAGCCTGCAGTTGCACAATCCTTTGAAAAATATTCAAGAGACCTATTCTTTGATGGGAAAGGAAACTTGCACCATATTATGTGCAGGGCGTAGAGTTGTAAGAATATTTGTGTGGGGTCTTCAGAGTTTGTTGGGCGCTCTGGAGAGGGTGTGGAGGTGGAAGCATGTTTTCCCATTGCGTGAAGACTTTGCAGTTTTCTCAGATCCTGCTGTCTGATCCCAATCCTTGCCTTTGCTCAGATTGTGCCCTCTTTTTTTGCTGCAGACTCTGCTCAGATCTCAATTGCCCACAGAAGGAGTTCTGCTGCAAAGCACAGACTTGACCCCAGTCTGGTGGGGCCTCTTAGTACTTCCATGTTTGCCTCCTCCATGTGGGTTTGACTTGCTTTGTGTAAGTTAGTTGAAAACAAAATTAATGACCTGTTCCTTGAATGAAAGGGTAGATTACTTTCAGCCCAAAGGATGTTGTAACAACAAGGAAGAAGCCAGAGCAGGGTCCTAGTGGAGGCTTGGGTGCCTCCCCAGGCTGCCCCAAGCTGAGTTTGTTCTGCTACTGTTGCTGCACTTGTGGTTCCTGGAATTCAGCTCCCTGTGTGTAGCCAAGAAAGGAAGCCTAGGGCAGGGCTCTGCCTCTGAGATGTGTGGGGGCTTGTTTTATTTGTGAGGTGTGGTTTTAGGGTTTTTGCAGTGCAGGAAGTCTCTGCTCAAAACAATCCCTTAGCACTTAACCAAGGTCAGCCCAAGCTAGTTGCTCACTGTCATTGTCAGGAGAAGGGGTGATGTTGACTCTCGGCTGTCCTTTAGTTACAGTGGCTCCTCTGTGCTACCAAGCTAAGCTACTGCAGTGGGAACCAGCGAGAAACCAGGAGGTGAAGGTCTTGTCAAGTTCTTGTGGCAGGGAACATCAGTTACTGTGTCTCTTGCTAATACAGTGCTCAGTAGTGTCAGGCCAGGGTCCCTGGTTAGAGGCCTTCTCACCAGGCAGAGGTCAAGAGACAAAGAGCAGGGTAAGGTAGTTCTAACATCCCAGATATTCATAATGGCTAGTACCAGGCACGAAGAAGGATGGTGGTAGACAGAGTTACAGAAAGCACTTAAAACTCCCTGAGATCTAGGATCCTCCCTCCATTCCTCCCCGATCAGCTCTTGTCCCTCTTCCTGCCCCTGCAGCCCCTGCACATAGCTCCTCCCTGCATTACTTCTCTTGGTGAATGAAGTTTGCTGTGTCCCTGCACAGGGCAAGGTGGGATGGGAGAAAGCTGACTTAGTGTCACCCAGTGCTTGGCTGGAGGTGGGGTTCTTGCCTGCCTTACTCAGGAGCAGTGTAGGGTGGGGAAGCCCTGCACAGGGGCACCAGGAGACAGGTGCCGAAGGCTCCTGAACAGGACCTAGTGGACATCACGGTCCCTACGTGGGGCTACACCTAACTGTCCACATGTGCCCTTGATTTATAGACTCTTCTTTTAAGGTCTGGTGTAGCCTGATAATTACCTTTATTTTTATGGGTTCTGTAAGAAATCCAAAAAGTAAAAGTTAACCTAAGAATTGCTATCAGGAGCTTGGCCTCGTGTGTCCCCAGCGTGAGGAGTATTCTCAAGGTTTCTAGTCCAATTTTCTTTGACCTTTTGTTAATGACCAGGAAGATGAGGCCAGTGCTTTGCCTGGGTCCCTGGTGTGGCACTTACAGCTCTGCCAAGTGGATGCTGTGCTCTTTCTTCCTGGGCCCTTGGTGACCAGGCTTGTGATATTAGGACAGTGTCCTGGGCCAACTATTGGCTTCCTTTCACTGTTTGAGTATTGAGGTTTCCAAATATTAACCTCCTAGCTCCTTGACAAACTTAATTGTTGAGCACACAAAAACTTACTGAAAGAAGTACAGGCCCTTGGTCTGAGCTCGTTTGCACATCTGGGGTCCTGGGCAGAGAGACCTCTGCAGTGCTGAGGGTACTGCCTTAAATAAACCTGTAGTTGTGATGAAATTCCTGACTGGTCTCCTTCACTGTTTATTTTCTAAAATATTATATTCTTTTATTTTACCATAAGACTACTGAAACTTTATAGAGAATAGAGAAAAGAAGGAAAACCCTTCTTGAACATATCCAACCCAGTATAAATCCTGTTGAAGCAGGTATTGGTGTTTCTTTTCCATCTTTTTTATATAGATGTTTCCTAAAACTTAAGAAAAATAAAATATTACATTAGAAATCAACATCAAATAGTTACTACTTTTGTCACATTGCTTCATCATAACAATTTCCAAGTTTGGATCTTTATAGCTGTCATTTTAAATAGTTGCATATTATTCCTTCCTATGGATATATTTTAGTCTCCTGAAATGTGCTGGGTGATTTTTCAGTATAATTATAATTGTGATGTGATTTTTTTTTGTGCTTAAAGCTTTTCCTGTATTTAGAAATAATCCCTTAAGAGATATTTTCTGGGATGGGGCTACAGGGTGACTGAATTTGACCGTGTTCACAAACTTGGTACAGGTTGCCAGATGGCCTTGCAGGCTCATTGTGTTAATTTGTTCTGCAGCCAGCAATGCACGGGGGGATATGTTCTTTCACCCTTATCATCAGAAGGCATTTCAATTAACCTTATTTTTCATAGTTCAATTAAGCAGTAGATGCGTAGCTCCTTGATTCTCTTTTTATTTTAATGGTTACTGCTAAATTTCAAAAATTTCTCATGTATTTATTAGCTAGCCATACTGTTTTTGAGGTAGTTTCTTGGTGGGGCTTTTTTTTTTTTTTTTTTGAGTTGGAGTCTCACTCTGTCGCCCAAACAGGAGTGCAGTGGCATGCTCCCAGCCAACGCAGCCTCAACCTGCTGGGCTCCGGCAATCCTTCTGCCTCAGCCTTCCAAGTAGCCAGAACTACAGGCGCACGCTACCATGACTGGCTAGTTTTTGACTTATTGTAGAGATGAGGTCTCACCAAGTTGCCCGGGTGAGTCTCGAACCCGCGGGCTCAGGCAATCCACTCACCTCGGCCTCCCAAAGTGCCGGCATTACAGGCTGAGCCACCGAGCCCGGCCTGGTGGGATATTTTAAAACCCAGGAAGATCAGTTCATTGCACAGTCATGGAGCCAACGTTCGTGTGGGACCTAATGGGAAGCATCTACAGCATGCAGCATGAACTCTCTCCAGGATTGCAGTCTCTATGAAATATAGAGATGATCACAGGAGACAGCCACCAAGAGTAGCCAGAGATGCATGGGGCCCAGAGTTGAGAAGACATTGCAGGCATGGGGGGCCCAGGAAGGGTCTTATGTGGGCACAACCTCGGGGTTGGATGGGACAAGAGTGAAATGCGAAGCTGTGGAGGTGAGAGGTGGTAGAGATGGCCTGAGAGAGCCCGTGGTCTGTCTGCCATACCATGGGCAGGTGGACACATTCCCACTCTGTTCCTGGATAGTAGGTTCTGGTCATGGTGTCCCTGGAAGAGAAAGATGGGCACACTCAAGTGGAAGGGCATGGAGAGAACACAGAGGGAGTCTGCCAAGGTGACCACTGCAGCTGCCCAGGAACAGCAGCTCTCCCTCTGCCGCCAAGGCCTATGCCCGGCTCTAGGGCTTTCTCATGAAGCTCTGCTAGGTTATACTGGAGAGTCTGGGGATCTGTACTGGACCTACTGCTTCTCCTCCTTAGGGGCTGTGGATTGTAGCAAATGAGTGGAGAGGTGGGGGGAGCAGCAAGGAGTTCCCATCTTGACTTAAGCAGAAAATGCCAGTAATCTTGATTGTCTCTAAGTACATAAACCCTGCGGTTTCCAGACTGGAGCAAATTTCCCTATAATTGTTTTTTTCAGGGAAGGCACTTGGTTATATGTAATTAAATACAATTTCATTTTTAAGTCTTTGAAAGATGTTTTATATTCCCAAATGCACACATTTGGAAACTATTCCCTTTCAGACTTTAATAATCAGTCTAGTCCTGGAAATTATGGTCTTTAACTTTGTACCTCCGCCTCCTCTGGAACTTGTTTCAGTGCTGACCATAGGTCCTGCAGGGTGGTGTAGAGAGCTAGCAGCTTGAACACCGTTTTTCTCCTTTTATCCCCAAGTGTCCCTTTCTGTATAGGCCGTGATGATTCACCTGGGGTGCACGGTTAGCAGTGCTTTTTCAGGTCCGCTTGCAGGGCCAGCCCCATGCCAGGCTATGCAGGCTCAGGTGGGGGAGACCCTCTGCAGTAGGAGATGGTGGGCACAGTGGAACTGAGGCAGTGAGATCCCTGCCTCTTGCCTGAGAGTGGAGGCAAGGGCAGGCGAGATATTTAGCCCAAGAGTGGAGAGGGCAGGTTCTTGCTGATAGGCAACATTTTTCTCTTATCTGGGTACGCTCCTAACTCCCTTTGTTCCTTTTCTGTTCATTTCTTCTTTTCTTGTATTCTCTTGTATTCCTTCTCTACTTTGTATTCTGGGATGAAGTTTGCTTCAACAGTACTCTCCTGGCTACCTGCAGATCCAGAATCTTAACCCTAAAAGCAGTCACTGTGTGGGGGTGAATAGAAACAGAGTGAGTTGCTCTAAGGACTTTTTCACGGCGTTTGTTTTCCCTGCCACCAGGGACTCCTGTGAGCGTGACCAGAAAGCATCAGGAGGGTAAGGTGCCCCCTCCTCAGTATGGTGGGGCACTCTCACTGGGCCCTTCTGTCCCCCTACCTAAGGAGGGTATCAGTGGGTCTTCTGTCACTTTGCTAACATGAGCTCATTTAGAGAGTATCAGTTATCCTACGGGAGCCAAACTTGGAGTTAGAATGGGATGATTTTTGGTGTAATGACTTGTTTTTATGAACACTTAGAACAATTTGCATTCATTTTGAATGCTTGAGTCCATTAGGCTATATTAAATCATTCAACGGTCCAGAGGTCGGGCCGGCGATCCCCTGTGTCCCCCTGATTAGGTGTCTGTGAGCCATGCGGCCTGTGCCATTTTCTGGTATCAGTGAAGAAAGTACTTTGAGGACTCCAGCTTACTGATTCACTAGGGGGAACAGGCACAGCAGGGTTACCCTGAGGATACCTAAGAGAGTCTTGGAACCCTCAAGGAGTAGGAGGGAAGGGAGAAAGGATTGACTTGGCCTGATAAGAATGAGACAGCCTGATGGACAGGGCCATTTGGGCCTGTTATGTACAGGGTAGGACCCTGAGAACCTCCCAGAGAGGGAAATTGACTTGCTCAGGGTCACACAGCCTGATTGTGCCCCTGGTCATCGCTAGCCAGTATTGTAATAAATTCCTCACTGTGGGACAGTTATGTGCTCTGCAGTGACCATAGTACAGACACTCTGTGCTCTGAGTGGCAGCCCTATAGTAGAGCAGCAGCCAGCTGTTCTCTTTGTGCCCCAAACCAGGGCTTATTCTGTCAGACCATGCCCAGCATTGCTCAACCTCTGTTGGTGAAACCAGGATAGAAGGACAGCAACTTCCCAGAGTCCCTGGGTATCCTCCTGTCCTCCCACACTGCTACTTCCAAGCCAGGTGATACCAGATCTGCCATACAGTGGTATCCCACTCTGTGTGTCAGTCCATTGTTTTCACAAAGCTGGCCCTTTGTGGGACCCTGGTGGCCTCCCAAGGGATCTTGATCCAAACCTTTGATGCTACATAACTTTGTCACTCTGTGCTGCTGGCTTGGCCTCCTCACACCACATGCTGTTCCTCCTCTTCTTTGTGTGACTCACTGTCATGTCTCTGTCTTTTGACTTTGGCATCCTCAGCCTGGGGCCTCAGTTGCTTCCTGTGTGTTCCCTCCCAGCCCAACTTTGGGAAGGGATGCCCTAACCTAGCGCCATGGAGGCTCCTCAGCCACTTCCTGCCTCCCCCTGCTCAGCCTTCCCAGATGGGTCTGGCTCACCCGCCATCCTCGCCTGCCTGCTAGAGGGTGGGGTTATGTTTGTTTCTCATTTCTGAAGTGGAGGAGATGGTGGAGTCTTGAGGGCCCCTCCTGAGAGGTAGAGTGTGAGGGAGTGTGTTGTCCAGTTCTCCTTAGTAGGGTGCCTTTTGCACTGGAGACTGCACTTTCCTGCAGGACTAGCAAGCAGGGCATTGTGTCCTAGGGCCAATTTATTAGGAATACTCAGAAGCCTCAGAAGTGCCATTTCCCAGTGTGTGAAAGAAGATGGAGTGCACTTCTCTCCTTGCTGGGTCTGCAGCTCCCCAGGCATGTGTAGATCAGGCGAGCAGATGGACTAAGCTGTCAGAGACACCAGTCAGGAGGGAGGCCTCTGTGCAGAGGGGAGATATGGTGGTTTGGGGTAAACTCATGGTGTCTCATCAAGCTTGTCTTTGGCTAAGAAACACCATTACTAATTCTGCTAAATCAGCTGACAACATAGTAGCATTCACTGGCATTTGCTGAGCCCTTCTGTGCTTTAGGTGCCAGGCTGCCATCCCTGCACATGACCTTGTGTGCTGGCACATGTACCAGCATATTTAATCTCAGAGGAATACCAAGGTGGTTCTGCAAGCCATATCCTGGGCCGTCATGAGACATGGAATAGAACTGAAGATGTGTGACTGCTCCGAAAGTGGCAGCTGTCACCATGAAGCTATCATTTCTCCATTTTATGGAAAAGGAAACTGAGGTTCAGAGAGGCTGTGATTTGTCTTCTGTCATCTGGCTGCAAGGGATAAGACTTGGTGTGAGAGCCGAGGTTCTCTGCCTAAGCAATGGCCAGTGCTACTTAGAACCTCTGAGTAACAGCCAATAACCAAGCTCTAGGTGTGGACCCCTGATTCAAGAATCACCAACACCTTGGACTGATAAGAGAAGAAAAAGAACACACACAGGAGTCAAGAGCCTGCAATGCAGCAAAAGATGGATGCTGTTTTGGGAAAAGAGCAAAATGTTAGTGGGAACTGTGGCTGATCCTGAAGCCATCATTTAGCCATGTTAGAAACAAGTGAATTTACTGTGGCTCACACTAGAAGAGCTGATTGAGATGATGAGTAGCCACCTTGGACTTAATTCTCTTCTTCCTTGTAATACCACTTGAATTGCAAAGGATCCCCGTGTTTTCTGGTCATTTCTCTCCATCGTCTGTGTCAGCTCCCAGCTTGTCTCCCACTCTGCACCCTGCTTCCTGCACTGCATTATTTATACTCCACAGATCTGCCTCTTAGCATCTGCTCTGTGAGGCCTTCCTGCCGCCTTGCCATGTTCATGGGCTGGCGCAGCCGAGAGCCTTCCCAGAGGCAGCTCATTGCTATTCTGGCAGGGTGGCTTCACTTCCTTTGCAGATCCATTGAATCCTGGGCATTCATTTCCCCCTCGCTGATGCGATAAGAGAAGAAAGGCGCTTTCCTGCTGATTGAAGTCAAGTAGCAGGGCCAGTGGCGGGCGCCTGGGAGATTGCTGATGAGTACTGTTACTGGGGAGATTGGGCTGACAGTTGTGCACACACAGTTGTGTGGTAAGGACCAGGGTGCTTATCCAATTCCCTTAAGTCTCTCTCTTTCCCATCTTTACCTTGTAGACAGGAGAAACACTGTTGTGTGTAGGGCACAGACCACAGGGTGCGTGTACAGGGGTGAGGCTAATGGCACTGGGACCATGTCTCTCTAGCTCTTCTGGTCTTCTGCCTCTTAAAGCATGTCCCATGGATCAAAGCTCAGGCCCAAAGTGGCCCTGAGTTGGAGGCCCTGAGTTGGAGTGGTCCTGATCAGTTGGATGGCCATGGGCAGGTTACCAACTTCTGAGTCTCCTTTTTCTCACCTCCGAGGTGGAAGAGGTAAGGAGATCTTAAGGGCACTGGCAGCAGCTGGTTGTGACACTACATGGGACACTCACTTAAGCCTGGGGTGGCTGTGCTGCTAGTGGCAGGATCTGCCCCAAAGCCTACACTTCCTGGGCCAGCCCCAGTGCCATGCTTAAGGCTCTGCTCCCCCAGTTCTCCTCTTCCTCTTGACACTGTCTGTATCTGTAATGTGAGATCCTAGGGAAAGTGGCTATGTGAGTGTTCTGTGACCCAGCCAAGAACTGATGTTCTGGGGGTTAATTGTACAAGCATGTTTCTGGCAATCATGGTACTGGGTGGACAGAAGGGAAGAGTGATGGATGGATAGAAGAAAACTAGCCCACTAGTTACTGTGGCAATACATATGTGTTCTTCTTCCCACCACAATCATAGATACTATTAAGAGCTTTGATTAGGCATCTCTCATGGGGTATTTACATCCCTGACATTCAATAGAGATCTGTAATGGAAGAACTTAGAGCCCGACCCTGTGCTAGGAGCTGGGGTCACGGAGGGGTGAAGTGTAGCCCCTTCACTCAAGGATCTCAGTGCTTGGGAGGTATGAGAGGTGGAAGGATAGCACTCAGGCAAAGGAACCACCAAAGAGAGGGGGCAAGTGGACAGGTACCCCTAGGAGATGGGGAAGAATTGTCCTGGCCAAGTAGGGGCCAGGGGAAAGGCCATTCAGAAGTCCCTGACTTGCTGGTGGTAGGGACTGTGGGAAGTAATATGTGTCACCTCTGCTCAGATTATGTGAACTCAGCCACAGGTAGGCCCATGCAGTGGGCATGAGCTGTTGAGTGGGAAGTGACCCTTAAGTGTGCCCTTGCCATTGAGTTCCATGAGAAGGAAAGTGCTGCCCAGGGTAAGCAGGGCTCCCTGTCATTGGAATTGTTGGGGTGAGCAAGGTTTCCTATCATTGGGGTTGTTGGCATGAGCAAATGCCTCTGTCATTAGGTTGAGTAGGGCTCCCCATTGTTGGGATTATTGAGGTGAGCAAGTTTCTGTCACTGGGATTGTTGGAGTGAGCAGGGGTTCCTATTGTGGGGTTTGTTGGCATGAGCATCTCTTTCTGCCATTGGACTTGTTGAAGTCAGCAAGTTTCTCAGTCATTGGGGTGAGCAGCACCTTCTGTCCCTGGCATCAACATTCCCATTCTGGGAGTGAGCAGGACTCCTAGTCATTGGCATAGTACCCTCATTGTTGCCATGAGCAGAACCCCCATCACTGGGGTGAGCAAGGCTCCCCATTGTTGGGATGAGTACCCTCATTGTTGGGGTGAGCAGGGCTTCCTGTAGTTGGGATTGTTGGGTGAACAAGGTTCTTAGTCGTTGGGGTGAGCAGGGTCCCCGTGTTGGGCTCCCCCTATGCACATAAATGGCTATTGTTGTCTTGGGTGTATGTGAGAAGTTTGAGTCAAGGTAGCATGGCCTGAGAGAAGTTTCTTGAGGAGCACATGTATGGTTGGCTTGCTGGGTTAGGGTGAGGGTCCACACTGCCCAAGCCAGCAGTGGTGTAGACTGATTCCTTCCCTCTGTATTATTCTGGTGCCCTTGGAATTCCTGAATCTACAAGCCTGCTTGCCATTTACAGGAATCCTCTCTGGCTGGGTGCTTGGCAGTGATTGAGAGCATGTTTAAATCTGAGTTGGTTTTGAAGGCGCAAAGCTGCTTGTGAGCTGACAGTTGATTTGGTTTCACAGTGGAGCCTTGAGCAACATCCTTCAGAAAGAGCCTGCTTGTTTTCCAGCAAATGAGACCACTGCCCCTCCTGATGCGGAAGCCAGAGATAAGCAGCCATCCATTCCACGCCCCATGCCATCTATCACCAAGTCCTCTCTCAAGTCCCTCTTATGGCAGCCATCCCTGACTGTCTGCATACATCGTCCTCTATTCTTGTTGGTCTTCTTGATTCTGCTCTGGCCCTGCAGCTGACTGGCTCTTAAAGACACAGACCCATCAGCAGAAACCTCAAGATTCAATCCTGTCGCTCTCAGGGCAATGCCAGAGTCTTCTCAGGCAACGAGGCTTGCTTCCTCTTCAGCCCCAGCCTCAGCTCTTTCCCTCCATGCTCCCTGAAAACCCACTCCAGTTATTACACATGCTGTTTGCTGGGTCTGCATGTCTCCCCTCAACCCACCACTGCCCCTTATACTATTATCTCCTCTTCTTTCAGACCAGAGAGGGTGAGGACCAGCTATACCACCTCTCAGGAGTGCTGGAGGCACTGTGGACTGTCCTGCCCAGTGTCTAGCTGAGCTGGGAGGTGCACACATATCTGATTGGGATATTCCTAGCTGTCTCCCTACTCATTGGGTAGAACACTCCATGAGAGCAGAACCTTCCATTGGGCCCCTACTCTGCACATAGATATGTAGAGGGTAGTAGCTGCCCATAATGAGTGAAGGGGCTCATTTTTCATCAGTTCAAGTATCAACCAGGGTGGCTCACGGAAGGGCTCTTCAGTCCCTTTGCAGCTAGTGCTAATACTCTGCTGAGTGCTGCCCCATGGGATTCAGAGTTCCCTAGTTCTCCCACCTGAGAACATGATCTCCTGGGGTCCACCTGCTTATCAAACCTGTGAGAACTGTCTAAACAAGACGGATATGGCTCTCTCCATCTTGGGTCCTTTGGGAGACGCCCTCCAGCATAGGGGCATAGTGCAGGACTTGCAGTAGAAGGGATACAAGGGGTGTCTGGCATGGGGGACCTTAGAGGGCTGCAGTCACAGGGACAGGAGCATTCTTTTGAGGCCTGACAGGCTGCCCCCTGCACTGCCAGTCTCCACCAGGCTGGCTGGGTCTTGCCTTCCAAGAAAGCCTGTGAGGCCAGCCCACTGAGCAGGTGCCTGACCCTGCCACAACCCCAGGTCTGTGGCAGTCAGACCTGGGGGTCAAACTGAATGCAGCTTGTTTGATTCTGAGACTGTTTTGATGTTAGAGTTCAGTCATTTTGGAGAATTTGTAGGTGGGTTTCCACTGGAATTGCCTGTCTTTTCAGTTTGGTTTAGGCCACAGCTCATGAGTGCTGGGCGTCTAACTTGGTACTCCGTTCCTACAAGTGCAGATATCCTTGCCTCTCTGCCATACAGCCTCGTCAGGCCACCACTCCACCTTCCCCTTCACACTTTGCAGCAGCACTTTTACAAGGTTCCTTCTAGGTGCAGGGATCCAGGGCAGTTTGAACCCAGATGGACTTGGGCCAATGCCACTGCTCACTTTCTCTCTGGGAGACATGATCTTCACCTTTCTGAGCTAAGTGGAGATGGTTATCCCTGCCCAGTGGGGGTTTATGGGGCAAAGTGCAACTACATTTGTAAAGGACCTGCCCCAGGTGGTCAACTAACAGGGAAGATCCTGGGCTTGCAGCCAAGTAGCCCTGTGAGTGTCTCAGCTCTGCCATTGCTACTGTGTGGCACTGGCCCAGTGCCTTGACCGCCAGCCTTTTGGGCTGTCCCGAGAGCTACTGAGTATTGCAGGCCAAAGGGCCAGTATAGCAAGGATTGCCCAACAGATCTGAGCTTTCAGTGACCACTCTTTTTTTAGTGAGTGACAGGCTGGCTGCATACCACTTCCTGAACAGGGACTCCTCTGTCTGGCCTAGCCTGCTGGAGTGCCCTTCTGTTAGTGGGGCTTAGCATCTCTTTCTTGAGAATTTCCTTCCCTGGGTTCCCTTATCTGCTACCCTGGGCTCTCCTATCTGTGATGACATTTTCCACTTTATCTTCTATGGCTCTTTTTGTCTTAGGACTGCTCAAAGGTGGGTGTGTCCTGAGAGGACTAGCCTGCCATGCTGTGCAAGCCCCGAACTCCTTGTTCTCACTTGGCTTTCTCCTCAGACTCCCATAATCCTGTCCCTCTCCTAGTCCCTGATGTATTATTCTGCTTGCTCGACAGACATAACCACAGGGCAAACACTTGGCAGGCAGGCTGGCTCTACAGGAATGAGCTCAGCCTGGAGCCCTGCCACCCTCCGTCCTCCCTATTCCCTGCTCCTCTTGGTGTGACCACCCAGTTCAGTCCATCCTCAGAACTCTCCCTCCCCTTAGCTCATGTATCCTTTCCCCTTGTTCATGCTTCCCTGAGCTCTCTGTTCCCTCTTCTGACTGCTCCAGGCCACTGTCCCCTGGCTCCCAGAGTTACACATCATCATGCTGTAATGGCTTCCTGTTTTAGAGAGGTAATGGGCTCAGAGAGAAGAGATGTCCAGGTGAACAGGCCAGGTCTCTGAAGAGCAGCAGTGGCCCTCTCCAGCCAGGCTCCTTGAGGGCCTGGCCTTGGTGGGGTTGGTCTCTAGGTCTCAGTGCCCAGAGTGGTGTCTGATACAGGTATATTACTCTGTGACTGTTTGTTGAATGCAGTGGCACACGTGAAATAAAATTGAATGGCTAATGAACATGAATGGGGCCTTCTAGACTCCAGCTGAAGAAGGCAGGCCTTCAGCAGTGGTGGGGATCCGGGGAACCTCTCCTCACACCCCTTCCCACAATTGATTGTGAAAAAAAATTAGTTGGCACATAAGAGCTGCAGAGTGTCCATGTACCATGCTGCGCATTCCATACCATACCCACCCCATATTGTCCTGAGAACAGCCGGATGCAGGGGATACTATTATGGCCACCTTCCAGATGGGAAAATCGAGGCACAGTTAGGTACTCTGTCCAAAGCACAGGTCCCAGCAGGTAAGAGCAAAGCTGGGGAACACCTTTGCTTTGTGGGCACCTCCACTACCTGGCACCCAGGCTTTCTGCCAAGGTCCAAATGTGGATCTTGAATACACTTGGCATGGGTGTACACACTAGAGGGAGCCATGAGAAATAGGAGGTGAAGAAAGCAGAGATTTCCACAGTTGTCTTCTCCCCCAGCCTCATACACTAGCATACACATAGCTTAGCTTTGAAGGAACCATTGTTTTGTATTGTTTTGCTTTTTTTAAAAAAATTTATTTTAAAGATGTTGGGTATAATTCAGGGTTATGTATATAAACAGTCATTGTATAGGTAAAGTTTGGGTCTCACTTTGGTCCCTATATCACCTGGTTTGAGATCAGGTATGCTTATTGAACAACCATTGTTTTGTATCTACTTTCTGTTGGAGTCTTTTGAGCTCATATAAGTGTTTTGTCAGATTTTTTCTTGAACATTGAGTTTTGACTGTGTATATGTTTTCACCCCCAACATTAGCAAATCTGTGTTCCTCACCTGGAGATAAATGCTTAATTTAGGGATTTGACAGCTTATATTATCTTAAAGAATATGTACAGAATCCATGATTTCCTAAATGGCAATTTTTAAAATCATTGCATAAGAATCAAAGGTCTCTTTTTCCATCATGAGCTAATTTGAATGAAATGCAGTCGCCATTTCTGCCTAAGCTCTGGCAGCTCCCCACATGTTTTCAGGTCTGAAGGTGCCTCAGCTGCACAACCGGCACATTTTTCTGGCATTTATCCATTTTTTATTATCATTATCATTATTATTATTATTAGTAAAGATGTTTTTTGTGACTTATAAAAAGTATGTGGTTTCAGTTGTGCAAATGAGTACCATGTTGTTTGTGTATTTCATTAACGATGAGCTTTCTGCTCCTGGAGCGGAGCTGCCTAACCTCCAGGGAACTGTGCATGAAACGACTGTCCTCCTGTCTAAGTGGGACTCTGGGGGCCCGGGATTCTAGAGAAAGATCCTCATTTGGACAGTACTGTGGCAATTTATGCCCTGATTGTTGGTGCATGTATTATGCACTTGTCGGCTCCGTTTATCATTAAAACCAAGATGCCAGAAGCCAGTGCCCCACATGCTTCTAGCAAGTGGAACAGGCCTCTCCTAAGCTTCTGTGGCTGCTGCTAAGGGTTTCTGACTTTTTCTTTCTGGGAAAAGTTGCTGATGGTTTGCAGGCAAGTAATTGCCAAATTACATAGGAGGAAAATACTGTCAGAAAGGGGCATATGATTTAGTAGAATCAGTTCAGCACCCTGTGCTTCCGGAAGCTTTCCTGTTCTATGTGTGTCTTACCTCTCCCCTTCTATTAGCATTATGCCTCTCTAATCCCATCATTAAAGCTGATGCAGAAGGCAGGTTGTCATTTATATTTTATTGTCAGGAGCCTTGTCTTTGTCCACTTAAAATATATTTGTAAACCCCAAAATGACATACACAGTTGTCTAAGATAACCACTGGAATCTCGTGTGTGTGAGTTCCTGAAAGGCACAAGCCACACTGTCTTCCTCAGTGTTTCCACCTAGTGCCATTGTCCTCTGAAGATGCTCAAAAGACCTTTTCTTTGGGACAGAATTCAGGGCCTGCCTTGATGTCTCGGATATGCTGCAGATGTGCAGGGCCTTCTTCCTTCTCCCCTCTCTCTTTCTTCTGCTTGGATCATGGTCCCCACTTGGTTCCTCATTCCTGGGTGTCCCTGAGACTGGGTGTCTGTCCTGCTCACCCTCAGCTGCCTGCATTCAGCAGACCACTTGCTATACCTGCGGCTCTCATAGACATTTTGCTCTTAGATATGAGTGGCTTCAGACCCCTTCAGTGCTCTTTTTTGTCTTCATAATTATCTTGAGATTTGTTTAGGATTTTTCATTAGCAGTAGGTCATGCCTTTTTATTGTAGAATAGCATGCCATTGTAAAGGATTCTTCAGAACTATTATTCTTATTTCCTCTCTGTCTCCAGGTTAGAGAGTGTGACACGGTTAGTATTCCCTCACTCTCTTTATAGCCTTTAGACAGAGCTTGTTCTTACAGCACAGCCCTGGACCAGTAGCCTGCACATCACCCAGAAACTCGCTAGAAGTGCATATTCTCAGGCCCTCCCCAGGCCTACTGAATCAGAAGATCTGGGGTAGGCCAACAGTCTGTGTTTTAACTAGTGCTCCTGGGGATGCTGATGCCTGCCTAGGTCTGGGACCCACTGCTCTGTGGGGATGCAGAGAGGATGAGAGTTGGGCCTGCTGGTTTTGCAGTCCCATCAGCAGAAGCCATCAGTGGCTGCCTGGGCAAAGCACTTGATGATGCTCCCTTTGTCCTAACCAAATGCCAATGTGTTTCTTTCTGTCTTATTCCAGAGAAAACGGTGGATTCTTCAACATAGTGTCAAGTAATTTCTGTTGCTATCAAGATATAAAATGTAGTCGGCCAGTTTTCCCAGCACCATTTACTGAATAGGTTCTCCTCTCCCCAGTGTTTGTTGGTGGAGGCTTTGTCGAAGATGAGTTAGTAGAGAATATGAGATTTTGCTCCAGGAATCTCTGTCCTGTTCTATTGTCTATTTGTCTGTTCTTGTACCAATACCAGGCTGTTTTGATTATTGTAGCCTTATAGTAGAGTTTAAAGTCTGGAAGTGTGATACTTCCCGCTTTATTTCTTTTGCTAAGGATTGATTATTTGGGCTATTCATGGTCTTTTATATTTCCATATGAATTTCTGTGTTGTTGTTTCCAGGTCTGAGAAGAATGATGTTGGTAATTTAATGGGTGTTATGTTAAATCTGTAGATTACCTTTGGTAGGATGGACATTTTAAAAATGTCAATTCTTCCAATCCGTAAGCACGGAATATTTTTCTGTTTGTTTGTGTCTTCTTTGATTTCTTTGAGCAGTGTTCTGTAAAACAGTGTGGCAATTCCTGAAAGATCTGAAAAACGATCTTCCATACAATTAAGCAATCCCCCTTCTGGCAATATACCTGAAGGAACTCAAATCACTCTATAAAAAAGATAACTGCACAGACATGTTTATTGCAGCATTATTCACAATAGCAAAAACATGGAACCAACCATGCTGCCCATTAATTGGATTTTTAAAATGTGGTACATATACAGTATGAAATATTTTGCAGCCATCAAGAAGGACAAAATTATGGACTTTGCAGCAAGTTGAATGGATTTAGAGTCTATCATACTCAGTGATCTATCACAGAAACAAAGATCTGAGTACCACATGTACTCACTCGTAAGTAGAACCTGAACATTTATCATAATACCATAAGAAAGGGATTGGCAGTAGTGGGATACTGCCAGGGTGTGGGTTGGGTGGGGGACACATAACACATAAAAAAAAGGTATAAACTGTAGCATGCATTTGTGTGCAAAAGAGCGGGAAAATGAGGACAGTCCCTTATGAGGGAGGTGAGGAGAGATGCCTTGAGGGCCCGCAGGCAGCACAGAGGTTCCCAGTCCTAAACAAGGTCCTTCACCTACCCCTCAGACCATTTCTGCTGAGTGACACTTAGTGACAGCCTCCACCAGGTGTGCCCGCCCCCATGCTAGTCCAGTCTTGACTACACATCGGAACCACCTGGGACGGTTTTAATACCAAGGCCCCATTAGATCAGGATTTCTGGGGACAGGATCTCAACATCCATGGCTCCTATGCTCCAGGTGATTCCAGTGTTCATCCAGGGATGAGACCCTTAGCCTAGATTCTCCCTTCTTTCCATCCTCCACACCAAGTCCTGCTGCTTCTGCACCAGGAATGATACCTGCTCTGCCTCTTCCTATTACACCTCTAGCAGTGTCTTCCTTCACATCGGGCCATCTTTCACTAGGGTTATTACAGTGCTGCCTTCTCCCTATTCCCTTGTTCCATGTGCTGGCTCTGCTGTTTCTCACCTTCATGCTTTGTCTAGGCTCAGGACTTGGCTAACCTGTTGCATTTGGTGGCACAGGGGTTATGTAGTAGGGTCCTGTAGGGTCCTATTAACCAGGCCTCCTCCTCAGCTTAGAATGACTGCTCTTTGCTGCCACCCACCTGCATTGGATAACACAGGCTGCCCTCAGGTTTAAGATGGATTAGGGCCGGGCTCGGTGGCTCAGCCTGTGATCCCGTGGCTTGGGAGGCTGAGGTGAGTGGATTGCCTGAGTCCGCAGGTTCGAGACCCGTCTGGGCAACTTGGTGAAACCTCATCTCTACAATTAAAAAAAAAAAAATTAGCCGGGTGTGGTAGCACGCACCTGTAGTTCCAGCTACTTGGAAGGCTGAAGCGGAAGGATCGCTGGAGCCCAGCAGGCGAGGCTGCGGTGGCTGGGAGCGGCCACTGCACTCCAGTCTGGGCAACAGAGTGAGACTCCAACTCAAAAAAAAAAAAAAAGATGGATTAGGTACTGTTCAGGTTACTGATCACTGTGAAGCAAATCTCCAAACTTAATGACTTAAAATAGCAGTTGTGGTTTTGTGCATAGATATGCAGTTTGCACAGTTCAGCAGGGATGACTGGAGTGGGTGGCCTGCCTAGAGGCTGGAGAACCTACTTTAAAGATGGCTCATTCACTTGACTAACAAGTTGGTGCTGACTCAACAGACAGCTCAGACAGGGCTGTGGACCAGGACCTCTCAATGTGGGCATCTCTATGGGCTGCTTGAGCTTCTTCATAGCATGGTTTTAATTCTAAGAGAACAAGCTGGAAGTTTTAATGACCTAGCCTTGGAAGTCACATAGCATCACATCCACTGTACTGGGCCACTTTCATGACAGCCATTCAGAATCCTGGGGTGATGTAGACCCCGCCTCCTAATGGAGCAGTGGCAAGCTCCTGACAGAGCATATGGGAAGGGAGATGTTTTCCAAAGGTGATAGCACCAGCAGCTCCTGCCCCAAGTGATAGTCCCTCTTTTCATTGCTCTTTATGCTGGAGGGTCTCTTCCTGTCCCCCATCTATACCAGTTCTGGTAGCAGGGAAAATATGTTAAGTTACCACTGAGTCCTTGGGACCTCAGCAAATACAGGCCCTCTGACTGCACTCAGTGCCCACACCTAGGGCTGCTGCCCGCATGGTGGGGTTGCACATGTGTTCCTTTACAGCAGTTTTCTGGAGATGGGACATTTGAGAGTCAGTGTTTTCCCTCCTTTTGCAGCAGTGAAAGTGATTGCTTGGTCAGATATGCTTGGCAAATATTGGACTCAACCAAGTTAGTTTTTTCCCAGAGACTGTACACATCAATGTTCCTTGGGACTTTTTAGCCTGTTGCTCTTTGATGGTGTGGTTCTTCACAGGCCAGTGCTCTGTGCAGCCTCCTCTGAGTGCCTGCTCTGTGCAGCTGGTCCCTGGACCTTGTAGCTGCTGTGGCTTACATGCCTCTTTGTTCTGACCCCAGAAGAAGAGGCTCCACCTACTTGTTTTCTGTGCTCTGGTCACTGGTACCCTGTGCAGGGATGTAGTAGGCACATAGCATGAGGAGCCACTCCTAACTAACATATCTAAGGGTAGGGTGCCCTAGGGCCTCTTATTTGTGGTCTTGAGCAGGGAATGTGAATTTATTCTGATCTTATTGAAGGGAGAGTTCAAGATAATAAGGGTAATGCTTTTTCTCAGAATGATTTTTCTGTTAATCATCGGTTTGAGATAAAGCAAACTTGAACTTCTTCCTGACAGATTGTGAATTTTCTCCAATATTCTGTCCTTTTTGGTCCAGGGTCACAATCTATTTGATCACCTGCTCTTTGCTGGGCATATTGTCCTCATCACATGGAACATCCTGCCCTGTCCCAGACTGAGAAGCCTCTGATGAATCTGAACAAGTTTCTTTTTATTTATATATTTTTATTTTAAAGATGTGGGGTACAATTCAGGATTAGGTATACAAGCGGTCATCATACAGGTAAAGATTGTGTCTCTTTTTGGTCCCAACTTCGCCTGGTTTGAGATCAGGTACCCTTACTGATGTTGTGTTTTCCCCATTCGCCCTGCAGTTTCCTGCTACATGGTATAATCCCTTTCTTGTAGAATAATATTTGCCAACTGTATATCTGACAAAGGCCTAACATCCAGGATCTACAAGGAACTCAAACATGCCGAAAGGAAAAAAACCAAGTTTCTACTTGAAGCAGCCTTGGAGACCAGCCAGCTTCAGTTCAGAGCCCCAACCCCATCCCCACGGGCCAGATAATCTGCATAGTAAGTAGGAGCATGCTCTTCAAAGAGTGTCTGTCTGCTCCATCAGTTAACAAAGCAAGGAGCCTCACACAAAGAATATCTAAATATGAATTAAGTCTAAGCTATTAAAAAAGTATTTCAAGTTTTTATTTCTTGAGTATTAAAAAGTGGGAATACATATGCAAATGCAATTTAATCAGCCTCATTCTAACCTTTTAGCATTTAGTTGATGAGCACTTTGTGATAGGAGGCTTCCTTCTGGAAAGGACAGAGGCCAAAACCAACGTCTCCCACCCCCTAGTCTGAGTTGTGACCTCCAGCCAGCTTTGTCTTTGGCTGAGAGTGACTTAAGTGGTTGGAAGTTTCTAATTGTTCAACTTTCCTATGTTTGCCTTTTGCTGGCCACTATATAAATCCTTCACGTGCAGTTCTGTTAGGTACTAGTTAGATGCAGTATGCTATCAGAAGAGATGATGGGTTGCCATTGCATGGGCCTGGGCTCAGCTCCTGACTCCTCCAGCTTGCTAGCAGAATGACCTTGGGTGTGCCTCAGCATCCTCAGTGTAAAATGGGGGGATGGTGCCTGCCACCAGAGTCCAGGGCTCAGCCACAGGCATGGCATCTAGACATTACATCTCTTCTTTAGGAGGTAGTGTGGATGAAAGGCAGCTCAGTAGCCACATGTGCCTCCCTAAGTCTGTGACCTTGGCTAGTTATGTTACCCTCTCTGATCCTTAGGTCCTAACCTAGAAAATAGTGCTCATGGTAGTGCCTGCCTTGCAGGGCCAGCCAGGATCCTCCATCAGTGCTGCAAAACCTGGGCTCTGCATCCTGTCCCTTGACACTCTGGGGACATGTTTAACCGCTCTCTTACTCGGCTGGCACATGAGCTATTCAGCACCCTCCTCCTGCCTCTGAGAGGTCTGCCTGCTGCGCTGACAAAGCCTGGGAAATGTTCTTGGAAAGCCGAGGAGATGAAAGTTAGACCCAGCTGTGTCCCAGAGAGCCATAGGAGTTGAAATGAGACCGCTTCTGAGAGATGGAGAGGGTAGCCTGCAGCTGGACTGGACCATCTTGCTGTTCCGTGCTGGGCAGGTTTGTCTGTGGGAGGCCATTTGTACTTTAGTAAACACAGAATTAGGAAAACTGAAGTCCCTGTTGAATGTCTGTATAGATTGAGCTATTTGCCTCAATATGGTTAATGTCAGGAAGGATTAAATGGCTTAGACTGATCCATTTCACCTGATGGCATTTTATTTTAAGTACAGAAATGGTAGTACATTTTCCAAAAAAAAAAAAATCCTTTTCTTATTTCTATGAATGTACTGTCATTAGTAAACTATCATGGCTTTAGGGCCAAGCTGAACCTGGCCCTGCCCAGTAATGGGCAGAGCTTGGCACAGCTACTTTGTCCTCCTTGGTGTCTGGCCAGGGTTTCTGTTGTCACTCTCACTGTCACCATTAAGCATGACTGGATTATTTAAAGGGAATCCTAGGAGCATCTAGGTATTCATAAACTTTGAGATTGTCACTGCAAATGTCTCTTGTTTTCCATCATACTCTGGCAGAATTCTGGCAGGATCACTGCCTTGTTAAGGTGTCAGGAATGTGCTACTTTTAATTAAATTTCACAAAGAATAAATGTTAACTCTCCAAGTGTCTTTAATTTCTTCTCTGCAGTAGACAGAATCTTTTTGAAAATGTACTGTACACTTTAATTGTCATCATTATAAAGAGGCAATTTCTAAAGGCTGTAGCAATGTTTTTTTAAATGAAAGGATTCTCAATTATAAAGGTTATTTTTGAGTCTTTTCTTGGCTTTTCACTAACATTAGTAAAAAGTTAAGTTCCCACTTCAGACTTGTGATAGCACAGGTGAGTTCTGCTCAGGTGGTAGCCTTTCTTCACAGAGCAGGTAACCCAGGACCCTCCCCAGAGTTCTCTCCTGTGGCTGGCTGGACTCTTGGACCTGCTTCTGTGAGTGGGGGAGGGGATCAAGAAGCAGTTATTATTAGAGGTTTCTTGTTATTGCTGTGGTTTTCCGTGAAGACTGAGCAAGGTTCCTCAGGACTGAGTTGATTAGCCTGGATCGCTGGGGGAGACTGGGGGGATCACATGAAAGAAGCTGGTGGTTATAAGATCAAGTGGCTACTTTTCCCCAGCCTGTAACTCTAGACACAGAGGAGAGTGAAGGACCTACCAAGGCTCTTCTTCCTAGAACCCAACCCTCTTGGAACCCAGGCCAGTTCTCTCATTTCGTGGTTCCAAGAAGCAGCTAGTTTTTAGCATTGTGTTGTGTTTTGTTTTGAGTTGTGCTTTTATTTCAGGTACTTAGGCAAGGAGACTTGTGGCCACTTTCTGAATCCTGCTCTGAGTTCCTCAGCTGCACACATTCTGGCTGTATATGGGGTGGGTAGGAAGGAGGATTCAAGATAAATGCTGAGTCTCACTGGGGCTGCACTGAATCTGTGGACTTTGGACACATCCAGGGGCCATGCACAGTAAGTAGCTGGACATAGGGATCCGGGAAAAGAGAGCTCTGCTCTGAGTCACACTGCATCGTGCGTCATGGGAGATATAGAAAGATGTACCTTAGACAAACTGGCAGAAAGAAACAAGTTGATTGAGAACAATTAGGGAGGGTGCTTGACATCATCAAAAAAGCTTCCTGTTGCAACATGCCAACAGCATTTTGTGAACTAAGCCTCTGAGACTAAATAAACCAAGGCATAAATTGTACAGTTCATGGTCACTTCTCAAAGAATTGATGGTTTTGTTGAAAAGAGAAAAACTTCTCCCAAATTTATACAAACAATGGTAAAGCCACCTGATGCTCATGCAGCAAGGTGTGATGCCACCTGAATCCCCAAGTGGGCAGCAGCACATAGGGAAGTGGCACCCTCGGGGACATTCTTGGAATGGTGGTGGCAGGCTGGGATGTGCAGGCACCTTGGGGGGCACACAAGGGGATGAATGAGTCAAGGGAGCTGGGGAGGGCTGAGCACTGGCTGCCCAAGAGTGTCCAGTATACTGTGACTCTGCCTGGAAGAAGAGAAGCTGCCCTGGAGGACACTGTCCTTCTATTTGTATTCCTTGTTAAGAGACTAGTCACATGCCTTGCCCTGCTGCAGAGGGAAGCTGGAAAAGTGCTCAGTGCAAGGTATTGCCATGGAAGGGAAAGAGCAGGTTTTGGCAGTGCACCAATCGCCTCTGGCCCATGGTTACCTGCAAGTGGGCACTAAGTCACTTGGGAGGCAGAGCTTGCCAGAATCTGGCTTCTTTAAGTTTATATACCTTTGGGTGGTGATGGACTGTGCTCAAACTCTAAGTGTATCGGTATCTCCGCCCTCGTCTCTTGGCTCACTTTGTCACTGTGTTTTTTAATCCAGATCTAACGCTTCTTGTATCTGGATAGATAATTGCAATCCTTTCTTCAGTTGGGGTGGGCACTGTTCATAAAAAGGTTTGATTCCTGCAGACTGTCATGCCTATTCCTGGCTTGCTTTGCCTGATACCAGTCTCTCTATAAAATTCTTTTTAACCACTCTGTCTCTCTTTCCAGGACTATAGAGGCAGAAGAAAACCATTGTAAAGTGAATGCCAGTGTGAGCTCTTTCAAGCATTGTTTATAGGTTAATAAATCCTGTCTCCTCCTTTATTCATCCTAGTAATGAAGGGGCGACTGCTCAGGAGGAGAGCCAGGGCATACAAAGAGATGGGCATTAGCATATAAGAAGATAGATGTGGTCTTTCTCACCTTTACAACAATGTTCCTTTGTGTGTCCATAGTGAACTCCAAATAAGATCAGTGCAACAGTGAATAAAGGCACCCGACTGCAAAGATGCCACATCCTCAGTGTTGCTGGAGGCATCTGCCCCACGCTGTCCTGTTGTGTCAGGGGCTCAGCCTGGTGGGGGGTTTGTGGGCATCTTCAGGGATCACACTAGAACAGATCGAGATGCTTGGGGCTAGAGGCCAAAGCCTCAGAAAGGGACTGTAGTCATTTATTTAATAACTTGAAAGGAACAAATTAACCACCCTACTGCCACCCCCGAACATACACACACGCACACACGACACAACACACACACACACACACACACACACAGAGCCATGCTTTGCTCAGCACTTGCCCAACTGAGTGGCCTTCTCAAGGTTCTTCTGAGTTTGCCTAGAAATTTGGACTGACATTTGTCAGTCTTGCAATCTCTCTGGTACACACTTGTTTATCTGTCATTTATCCCTTTCATTTATGTATGATGCCTTGAGCATCTCTTTGGGTATTTGGACCCAGCTCATTCCATTGCTACTTGCTGTACATTAAAAGACCAATGAGAACTGTCCTCTGCCTTGGAGGAGCCTTCAGTTGAGTAACGGACAGGGAGTATACATACCTTGACCAGAGTCAGTAATAGTGCTAGACAGGGACAGCTGGGAAGGTGGGTATGCTGCCTGGCCACACCTGGCTTTTGTTCTTCTTTGGCATGCCAGAAGTAGGGGACCTTGTTGGCAAAAGTCTGGGTGCCCAATGTGGGTGCCAGGCTGCGACCCATTCTGTGGTACCACTGGCCTTTGGCCAGGCAGCCCCTCTGTGTGGGCCACCGCTGGGAAGAGAAACTAGCTTCCCCACTGTCCTTCCTCCCTCTATGCCAGCATTGGGCATTGGTAACAGGCCCAGCCACCAGAAGACAAGCGTCACCAAAGGAAGTCGTGTTCCTTTCTCCGAAGTCTGTCTAGCAGTTGCACTGGACATGAGCCATCAGAAGACAAAGGCAGCTCTTCCAGTGTGGACTTTGACTTGTTGCAACTTGCAGCACCAGGGAGTGTCTGCTTTTCATATCTTTCTGTATGCTTGAAATAATCCCAGATCATCTCATCAAGTGGAATATACAGTGTAGTCTTTAAATACCTGTAATTTTTCTAAAACCCTGGGGCCAGAAGCTTTAGTGGTTGCTCTATTCATGGATTCATGTTGCAGTAAAATGTGATAATTGATGAATATCTGTGGAAATGGATATGATTGTGTCCTTTTAAATGAGCTAACAATTTCATGCCGAAATCTCAGCAGTGCTATTGTTTAGAATAAAAGGAGACATGCAAATGAGGCCAGGGTGCAGATTGTGGTAGAACAATGCTGGCAGCCTCTTTATTGGACCCATTAATTAATTCCCCATCAGCCAGTTTCCCTGGGAATGAACTGGAAAAATAATTAAAATGATACATGAGGTAAGGAGTTTAGAAATTCAAAAGGTAAAGGCGAGAATTAGTTTAATACATAATTAGACATATTATTTGTGACTCTACATTTTTTAAAATGTGGTTCACTGAGGCAATAGGGTCCTATTTTTAGTCCTAGACAGTTAATAAATACCATTTGGGGCCATTTTTCAACTCATAAAGGCTCATAAATTTTCTTAATAGCATTAAGTGGCTAATTATATTGTACATTGTTAAAATAACTCCTATTGCAAAATCTAATAATACAACAAAAGTTGCAAAAGGAAGTTTTTAGAGGAGTTAATTTACCTAAATTACCAAGTGAACTTTGGGACTTTTAGACCAGACCGAGTTTCAGCAAAGAATCTGCAGGTTCACGTGTGTTTGTGTTACAAACCTGATCCCGATGAAAAACCTTAAAAGTCAGTCTCCTTTTGATTCGAGCAGTCCAAATGGAAATTCATCTTTCCCAGGGTCCAGGTGGAGTGCCGCATACATGACTCTCGGGAGTAGTGGAATCTTAACAGAATGTTATTCCCACTGCTGTATCCTCTCAGCGCAGCACCAGCCCTAGTTTCAGTGTTGCACATGTCAAATCGATGAATAGCTGCTGGATCAGTCTTGGCATGGTGCAAATGCATCCGAATTCCATGTCACTTTTGCTGATGCAGAAGCCCATTGTTTGATGGGCCAGAGCTGACCTACCATTCCAGCACTGTTCATGTAAGTTTTATCCTGTTTCCTTATTATTTTGAATTATACACTTAAGAAGGCCCAGTAATTCCATTTCTGGGACTCCAAGGGTGTAAACATTCCTTATAAACATCAAACTTAAAGTGACAGACCTAAATATAAATATTTGAACTCCATGCGTGTACTTTTTATTTTCATTTTTAAACTGGCAACTTAATGATTTTAGTAGTCAGTCTCCCATGCCATTGGAGAAAAAAAGAAAAACTACCATAATTCCCACTTATTAAGAGCTTACACGTGCCCATCACTGTTATACACACTCTGCACCAATTAGCTTGTTACCCTCCCAGGAGCTGTACCCTGAACATGGTAAAGTCTCCACTTTACAGCTGATGCTGCTGAGGCCAGGGAAAGTGGTCTCATCACTAGGCAGCCTGGAGGTGGGTCAGCAATCAGAACACCCTGTGAGCTGTGTGAATGGCTCTCTGCTGCTCCCTGCCAATCTTCAGTTGCTTTTTGGTGGAAGTACAGACCCATCACCTCCCTTCTCCACTCACCTGCACACTTGAACCACCTGGACTGCTGAACTTTTGCACCAACACACACACTCTCAGTCTTCCTTGGTCTGCCCCGCTCTGGGGTGAGCCATACCTACTCTTAGGCTCTTTGCCTTTATAATCGAAGTTAAATGGGAAACCCTTCACTCAGGCCTGGAGGGAAAGGATCCAACCCTGCCATTTCCATTCTTGCCTTGTAAATGAAACTGTCCATTAATCATCCTGTGATTTGTTCTATCAATCCAAAAACACTTGCTAATGCTTTATGACTGTGGTTTGTTGAAGTTCTGGGAAAGAGGGAAAGAACCAGTCAGTCCTAATAAATAAAAGTGATTTTCTCATTTGAATTTCTGAGTCCAGAGAGTCAATATGATGCAGATATCAATCTTTCTATTCTTGAAGTGGAGGGACAATTTCTCATTGTGTGTCATCCTGGGTTGTGATGATAAAGCATGTGATGTGTTTGGCTGGGCTCAGTCATGGCCTCTCCTGAGACTGGCTGCCTTTTGGATTGCAAATTACACACTTGGCTTAATGCTGGGAGTAGGCCTGTGCTCCTTTGGTCTTGAGAGTATTAATGTAGAAAAATTCACATTTCTAAAGTGGTTAAGCTCGTCACAGTTACCCTTTCTCTGTCAACCCTCTGAGTGCACTCAGCAAGGTGTTCTTGTGGAGGGCTCACTGAGGCAGAGATGTGGCTGGGAAGCTGCTGAGCTTTTCTGATAGTTAGGAGGGAAAAGGGGAGGAGCAGAGCCTGGAGAGGCTGCCTTCTAGGGGAGGCTGCCCAGCTGCCTGGCCAACAAAAAGCAGAACTGGGACTAAAGCTCTAACCCTTCTCAGCCAGGCCATGGCTTCTCCTTCGGAGCCACTCTGCCTCATTTGCCATCTCTTCAGCACCAGGCAGCTGTGTGATTCTTAAAATGAACCTGTTGTGCTTCTCATCACAACCTCCTTGGCTTTCAGCAGTGCAGTGACTGGTCCCATGTTTGACCAGAAGTGATGTATTAGGTTATATTAGAGGAGAGTCCTTTCCCTGCAACCTTGTGTGCTGTGTTCCATATGTCAGAACCCCTGTCTCTCTGCCTCCTACACTTGGCCAGACCCTAGTAGTGCTATTGCATTTTCCAGGGCCACTGTTTCATACAGGGACAGTGCCTGACTCAGCTGTGTGCCATGCGCCCAGTGCAGGGCCCGGCATACTGGCATCCTGCTAGGGGCTGGATAGATTCATGGTGTAAGCCTGGTACTCTGACCTGATTTATATGGTGTCCTGCAGGGTACACCCACAAACTCTTGCTAGATTTTTGTTTGGGTGGTGACAATGAGAATCTGTCCTTTGACCATTGAGGCTATGCTTCTTGACAATACATCTCATGGTCTGGGTCCTTAGACCAGCCCTGCCTGCCTGCCGGGAGGGCCCAGATGGAGCCTACTGCCCAACTGAGTGACCAGCCCTACACTGTGTGAAGGACAGACAGCTCTAGACAGTTTTTTTTTTGGTTCTTGGGTCAGATTTAAATGTAAAACTGAAAAGTTCTAAATTTATTAAAGGCTTTCTTTTGGGGCTGGAATATGCAATAGATTTTCTATCCTTCTCAATTCTCTCTTAAAATTTAATGCTGCCATAAAAATGATGGATAACAAATTATTCCAGGAAAAGTGATACTGAAAGACTCTTCTAACTGTTGAAGCAGAAGTATAGACTTGGCGAAGAAATATATGTGACCCAGAAAATGCACAAGGAAATAGGAAATCATGTACTTTGTGGAAACCACATCACATAATGTTGTTCCAGGCTGTAGAAAGCAACTATTTTTATTCCAGGTATTGAAGTACTGAATCTCTTTTGTGCCATTGGCGTTTTTATTAACATAGTAACACCATGTCTTTCTTAAATTTGTTGAGCAGTCTTCCCTGTTTGGAGCACCGCAGAGTCCCAGCCACAGAACAAGAGAGACCAACCCCCAAAATTGGTATCAAGAAGTTCCTATATAGAAGCCTATACCCATTACTCATACTGTTTCAGGGAATCTTTCCACAGAGTCATACGTAAAAACTATAAAACCATAAGGACTCAGATAACTCGGTCTAGGAAGTAGGACCTCCCCACCCAAACACTGATGATAGCAGGAATGAGGCCTGACAACCAGACCATGGAGCAGGCAACAGGGAGAAAAACATATTTGAAAATCAGAAACTACAGGGCTCAATGTTCACTGTCTGAGGAATGGGCTGCCTGGGGCCCAATCTCTATCACTACATGATATACTCATGTAATGAATATGCATGTGTACCCCTGAATCTAAAATTTAAAAAAAGAAAAGAAAATCAGACCAATGCTCATTTTCTACAGAAGTCTGGGTCCAGTTAGTGCCATGGTAAATAGCCCTTTATTTCTTAATATAGGGTATGAAAACAACATTTTGTGGTAGTTTTTTGTTTTGTTTTACTTTTCTAAAAAGTAGTATTAAAAGAATGTGATTCGAACTTGACATCCTGACTTGTTTTTACTCCAAAACAATGAACAATGTTCTAGTCCTGAGTGCCTCCCAGGCTAGTAATCCAAGCCAGGTTATGGCTTAAATGGACACCAATTTAGCAACTAACTGAGATTGCCCAGATTGGGCCCTGTGGACTCATTTGTTTTCCCCTTAATGTGTGTCACCACATCTATTAGGAGAACTTAGATGAAAGGAATGACCAGTATCAGTGATTTCCAGTTGGAAGTGTCACCATGACAACTCAGGAGATGCTGGAAGCCGGCACTTTGTTAATTCTGAGTCTTAACCCTTCCTAGGCAATTCTGAAATCTTTTCTCTAAAGAGAAATAGGCTTATTTGTGAAATGTGACTCTCATTGCTTCTAAGCTATATCTACTCAAGTGAAATAATTTTCTGTCTAGCTTTAGAAAAAATAAATGCTCATAGTCTGTCTAATACCCTTTCTTTGCACAATTTAATGTTAGGTCCTTTGGAGTACTCTTTGGTAGCTGGCTTCTTAGATACCTTAAAGTGGTGTTGTCTCAATTCTTTTGTTTTGTTGGTTCTCCAGGCCATTTGGGAAGCTTGTCGTACCACCTTCCTCCCCAGTTGTCTTCACTGGGACCTCCATTGCTTACCAGATAGAGTCTGGACATCTCAGTCTGGCTGTGAGGGGTCCTTTCTGTCCAGCCCCATTTACCAGTATTCTTGTGAGCATCTACCCTGGGTTAGGTCCATGCCTCCTGGATAAATCAGATTAAACAGAGGGGCACAATAAAGAACCAAAGTGCTAAACCAAGAATTTGAGAGGACACAGATTCCTACTTTGCTTCTTGTGTGGGTTGGTGAAGACTTTGTACGGTGCTGATCTTTAAATATGGCATATCACATAATCCTCAGAACACCCAGAAATGCTTCAAAAACAATATTTCAAATGCATGGGAAACTTGCAAGAAAGCAGAGTAGTCATCCAAGGCCCTAGTAAAAATAGAAGTTTGAAGGCAGTTGCTGCCAATCTCTGGCCTTGAATTTGAACACACACTTGAGATAGGAGCTAAGATCTTGTGCCCCTTAATAGGTAGGGAATATGGAACTAAGGCACTTAAGTAAAGCCAGACTGAAGGGCTATACTCTTGGACAAGGGTTGAACTAGGAGTAAAAAGTCTACTTGTTGGCCCAGGAGAAACTTGATGCTCCTGTCTCAACCTGAGCTCTCAGGTGGAGATGGGGTTAAAAAGGGTGCTCTCCCCTATTTTTTTCCAGAGTCATATAGCATGTGCATAAACAAAAGCTGCGTAATATGGGCACACATAAACTGAGTACCAGTGATGTTAGTAGCTTTTAATAAAAAAAGGTGTTAAAAGCTACTAATATCACTGGTACACCAAGCAGAAGGAAAAGATGAACACCTAGTACAAGGAAAGATACACATTCACCAGACTGCATAGGATTTCAAAATACAGATCCCTACTGAAAATGAGCCTACCATCCAAGGTTATAAAATAAGTGGGGGAGGGAAATCCATGGGAGAGATAGCAGGAATGAACTCTAAAGAATTTCAGCAACAAATAGGAACTATTATTAGAAAAAATGACACATAAGAGTAGATGTCAAAACATTAAGAAGACTGGAAATTGAAGAGATCTGGCAGCTCTGAAAAATAATCAAACAAAACATAAGCAAATGAAAATTTTAGACAGTGAAACTCTAGTGGAGATTACAAACAAATTAGACATAGCTAAAGAGATAATTATTAAGATGGAAGGTAATTATTCAGATATTATCCAGAATGTAAATTTTTAAAATCTTTTTGAGTTGGAGTCTCACTCTGTTGCCCAGGCTAGAGTGCAGTGGCATGCTCACAACCACCCCAGCGTCTACCTGCTGGGCTCAGGCGATCCTTCTGCCTCAGCCTTACAAGTAGCTGGAACTACAGGCATGCACTACCATGCCCAGCTAATTTTTTGATTTATTGTAGGTATGAGGTCTTGCCAAGTTGCACAGGCTATTCTCAAACCCATGGTCTCAGGCAATCCTCTCACCTCTGCCTCTCAGAGTGCTGGGATTACAGCCTTGAGCCACCGTGCCCAGCCCAGAATGTAAATTTAAAAAGAGAGGAGAAACACAAATATTCTGATCTAGACATACTGTATAGTGAAACTACAAAACAATAAAGACAAGAGAGGTATCGTGAAAGTAACTAATCATAAAAGGCCAGTTATCTATACAAAAATGACACTGAAAATCACAGTAGACTTTTCCATAGAACCAAAGAGAGCCAGAGGACATGTGGTAGAAATAGACTGCTAGGAAAAAACCAAGTTTTTTATGTTAAAGGGTGACCACTAAATGAATAGAAATGGAATGTGTGACTTCAAAAATCAGTATAGGGAAAGGGGAGAGGAAGAACATGTTGATCAATACAATAGAAGGCATAAAAGGAGAAAAATATTTTTGAAAAACAGTAAATAAAAATCATTAGAAATGTATTTGAAATAAATGTTAAAATTTATTTAAATAACTATAGACCTAATTTTACCAGTTCAAAAACAGTGATTGTCACATTCATTTTGTAAAACTAAAATCCAACTATTGACATACATAAAAACAAGGATAATTTTATTAAAATTACAGATAATTTAAAATTTTATAAATGGAAAGAAGTATGATAGAAAAATCATAACTAAAGAAAGTTGCAGTACCTATACTGATGCCAGATGAAATAGACTTTAAGGCAAAAATTATTAGTGTTAAGAGATCTTTTCATAATGATAAAAATAATGTCACTAGGAATATGTAACAATTCTGTGCTTATATGCACCTCAAAAGCTTACTCTGCGCATCATATCTAGCAAATGTTGCCAGAATTACAGGGATAGATTGACAAACCCATAGATTTTAACTTTCCTTTCTCATTAATTGATCTGTCAAGCAGACAAATAATGACAACAACAAAAAAATTAAGGCATAGAAGATTAGAGCAGTACAAAAAACAAACTTCATTGAATGGTTACATATAGAACTCTGCACCTGAAAACAGAAAACAACATGAAGCTTTTGCAAAAAATTGAAGACATACAAGGCCACAAAGCAAGTGTCAACAAATTCCAACGAGTTGAGACTGGTATTTTTTTTGACCATGGTATATTTAAAATAGAAACCAGTAATACAAAGACAACAACAACAACACCAAGTCCCCCGCATTTGAAAATTTAAAAATATGCTTTTAAATAACTGACCAGTGTTTTGTAAGATGAGTAGGCATTTATTAAGGACACCTGGCAGATTGGAGGCTTGTAGACCGGGAAAACTGTGTGAGGACTGGCTTATCCTCTATAATTTCTCCTATCTGTTCTCGCTCCCATTTTTCCTGTTCATTCTCCTCCCCAACTTTATTAATAGTCTCCCCATTTGTGTTAGTTCAGTTTGGTTTGGTTGCATGTTCCATGTGACTGGTGGGGGGTTAAACAAAATAGAGTATCATCTCTCTCTCTCCCAAAATGGATCATAGAGATAGGCATTTGTGACAGTTCAAGACCGTGAGATACACACTCTGGTGCTCTGCTTTTCTTAATGTGCTACCTTATGTTCCATGGGGGCAGCTTGAGTTCCAGCCATCGTGTCAGTATCCCAGCTAACAGGAAAGAAGTGTTAAAAAGGAGCATCATGCCCCCTTCACTGAAGAATTCTTCCTGAACTTTGCGTACACTTCTGCCTACATCGTACTGACTTGAACTTAGGCTATGCTTAACTATAAAGGAGAGCACATGCAAAATGGCACATGACCACTTACTTATTTCTGGTGCCATTGACCCAGCTAAAAATTGTAGGTAATCCTATTGAAGAAAGAGAGACTGGTTATTTGGGTAGGAACCTGACAGACTTGTCCACATCATTCCACTGGCCATTCCTCAATCCACTATATACATATACTTTGCACATACCATCTCTTTAGTCTAAATATCTTTTTCTCTCTCCCTGGTGAGTGTGGACTTTTTCTGGGGACTTAGAGCCCTCAGCAATACGTGAATCCTGGCTTGGGACTTGGAGCCCTCAGCACTATGAGAATCCTGGCTTGAGACATGGTTGCTTGTGGCTGAGGACAGTTGGCCCCTTTATCTTATGATCTCAGGTTGTTATGACTTCAGGATTGTCTACAGCTCTTATCTCTCCCCAAGGCCTGGCAGTAAGTCCTCCTGCCTGTTGGAAGTAGTTTCTTAAAGCGTCTGATGTACTGGGGGATCTGAAGTTTCCAACTTTATGCCTAGTGATGTTCAGTTTTTCATTGGGTAATTATGATGTTCCTTTTATATATCTGGAGCTGCTGTAAGTATGGCAGCCCAGCAAAGAAAAGCTTACACTCTGGTGAGAGTAAAGAAGGAGTTGTACTGCAGAGTGCTAAAGACTGTGGTGCAGAAGTGCAAAGAGTGCTTAGCAAGGCCAATTGACTTAACTTGAAGGGTCAGAGAAGAATTTCTAAGAAAATAACTGGTTTTGTGGCTTATCTTCCTGAACCTGTATGCCGTGGTTGGCCTTCATCTTTAAAGTAGGCAGTAATGCCTGTATGCCGTGGTTGGGAAAGATTAAAAGAATATGCACAGAACCTGGCATATAGTACGTACTCAGTACATCATGGCTTTCTTTTTCCGCCTCTCCTAATTTGCATTCTGTTTCCTGGAATGGTTGTCTAAGTAGTGCCTTGCCCGGTAGCATCTTGTATCACTTGAAACGTGCAGAACTCTGCTATTTGTGCTCACCTGCTACAGCAGTGTTGTGGAGAGCCGCTCCATGCCAGGAGTTGTCCGTGGTGCTGCTCTGTTTAATCTCCCAGCCACCTTTGATGGGATAGAGGATGTGAATACAGGGTTATTTTTCAGGTTTTGTGGATGAGCAGGCTGAGACATTTAGCAAGAATATGTGTCAGTGCCACAGGGAGAAGATTGCTATCCTGGCTTTGAGTTTGCTCTTTCTTCTTCTGCCCTTGCTTTTTGTATTATCACTCTCCCTGAATGGACATAAGTATATTTCAATCCATACTGTAAGATTTCTGTTTTTAAAATACGTATGCAAAAAGTGTGAGAATTGTAACTGTGTATGCTAGTGTGGCGTCCTCTCTGGAAAGCTGGAGGCAGGAGAGAATGGCTAGCATGTAACATCTTCATGCCCCAGCTCCCTTACCTGTAAAACATCAATGGTAAAAGGATTTACTTTGTGAAGAGTAAGCAAAATGGAATAGTGAATGTAAAGCACTTAGCACAATTATAGCACGTAGTAATTGTTTCATAGGTCAGAGTAGTAGTAGTGTAGTTGCTGTTGATGGAATTCTAGCCATTGATATGAAAGGAAACCTACTGCCCTGTACAGAATCCTTTTTGCTGCATGACTTTACATGACTTGGGACTTGTTATTTTTGAGTGGGCAAGTTAGGGTGTGGGGCAGACATCTTAAAAAAGAAAATTTGAAGTTTCATTTCTAGAAGGTTGGTGAAATAGGCACTTTCTTCTTAAAAAGAGAAATGCTAGAAAAATATTTATAAACATAATTTCACAATAACACAGGGAAGGGGTAAATGGAAGCATACTCTGTAAGGTTCTTACATTTTCTGTGAAGTGGTATAATTGAAGATAAACTGAAGTGAGTTAAGGATGTATTCTGTAAACCCTAGAGCAACCAGTAGCAAAAGAAAACACAAGTATAAAATGCTAGTAGACAAGGTAAAATGGAGTACTGTAAGATAATTGGTTAGTCAAAAAGAGGGCAGGAATTGTAGGAAAAATGGGGGGGGGGGCAGAAGAAGCCATAAATATCAAATGGCAAGGTGGTAGATTTAAACTCAATCATATCAACAGTTATGTTAAATGTAAATAGATTAGACACTTCAATGAAAAAACAGTTTATCAGACTGAATAAACAAGAACAATCCACCTATATGCTGTTTAACAAACGAGGCACTTTAAATATAATAACACATAGTAAGAAGGAAAGAAAACAATATATCACATGAATGCTAGACAAAGGAAGGCTGGCTACATTAATATCAGATGAAGGAGACTTTCAGACATACTTTGGCATACTACCAAAGGTAAAGAAGGACTTTTTTTAAAATAATAAAAAGTCTACTACCCAAAAGGCATAACTGCCCTAAATGTGTTAACAGAACTTCTATTTACATGAAGCACAACTGAACAGACTTGAAGGGAGCAAAGCATTTATAACTAGAGATTTTTACTTTTCAGTCCCAGTCACTGATGGAATGAATAGACCAAAAGTCAATAAAGGATTATGAGATTTCAATAAAGTTCAAAAGTAGCTTGCTTGATCTCATTGACATTAATAGTATACTATATCCGACAACTGCAGATAGCCAGCAGTATTTTTTTCCAAGTACACAGTAACCAATCACCAAGATAATCTATTTCCTGGGTTATAAAACAAGTCTAAAAAATTTAAAGGATTGAAGTCATACAGAGTATGTTATCTAAGCCTAAGAGAATCAAGTTAGAAATCAATCAGAAAGATATAAAAAAATCACAAAATTTTTGAAAATCAAACTCTACACCTCTAAATAACTCATAAGTCAAAGGAAAAGATAATTTTTTTATCTGAATGGATAATAAAAACAAAACATTTGAATTTGTGGTACAGCTAAAGCATTACTTATAGAGCTAATGTATACCTTTTAATTCATACATTAGAAAAAAAGAAAGATTTAAAGTAAGTAATTTTATTTTTCAATTTCAGAATCTAGAAAAAGAAGAGGAAATTAAACCCAAAGGAAGTAGAGGGAAAGAAATAGAATTGAAAGGGGCAGAAGTCAGTGAACTAGAAAATGGACAAGTAATAGAGGACATCAACAAAATCAAAAGATGAATAACCCTGAAAAGTCTCCAGCTAGTCTAATCAAGGAAGAAAACTAGAAAATATTGCTAATATCATGAATAAAAGAGGGAACATCACTACAGGCCCTACAGATATTAAAAAGATAATAAGGGTGTATTATTAACAATTTTATAACAACACACTTAACAACCTAGATGAAATGGACAAATTCCGTGAAAGATACAAATGTTAAAACTTTGTGCAAGAAGAAATGGGAAGCCTAAAAAGCCCTGTATCCATTAAATAAATGGCATTCATAATTAAAAACTTTTCTACAAAGACAACTGCAGACATAGATGACTTCACTGGTGAACTCTCAAACATTTAAGGAAGATGTAATACCATGCTTACATAAATTTTTCAGACAGTAGAGGAGGAAGAGAAATTTTCCAGCTCTTTCTATGAGTCAGTGTAACTCAGATACCAAAATGAGACAAAACATTATAAGAAAAGTAGAAACCAATATCCCTCATTAACATAGGTGAAAAAAAAAAATCCTTGACAAAGTGTTAGCAAATTAAATCAAGTAACAAAAAATGGCAGTACATCATGACTAAGTGGGATTTATCCCAGGCATGCAAAGTTACTTTAACATTCAAAAATCAGCCAGTGAGATTGACCAAAATTGTAACAGAATAAAGGAGAAAACCATATGATCATGTCAGTTGATACAGAACTAACATTTGAAAAAATTAGCACCCACTCATGATAAAAGGTCTCAGTAGACTAGGAAAAGAAGGAAACTTCCTCAGTGTTAAGAGACATCCACAAAATCTTACAGCTTACATCATAATTATCGTGAAGTTATTAAATGCTTTCCCCATAATGAGAACAAGGCAAGAATATTTATTCCCATCACTTGCATCCAATATTGTACTGGAGGGTGTAGCCTGGGCAATCAGGCATGAATGTGAAATAAAAGTCACAATGATTGACAAGGAAAAAGTTTAATTGTCCTTATGGATTGCATATATAAAACACTTTAAATACGCTACCAACAGAAAAGTAAAAGGATGCAGGATACAAGGTTAATGTACAAAACTCAATTGTATTTTCCAATGAACAATTGGAAAATAAAATTTAGAAATCAATACCATTTATAGTAACATCAAAATTATACATTTAACAAAAACTACTTAATATCTTTACACTAAAAACTCTAAAAACATTGCAATCCTAAATTCCAACCAAGCTTTTTTGAAGAATAAACTAACAAATTCACTAATACATTTATTCTAAATTTATATGGCATCCAAATCTAAATTTATAAGGAATCTAGGATAATAAAATTGACAAAATCTTTCTATCAGATTTTAGCTTTCTGTCTTATCTTCAGGACTTAGGACATGAAGGGGATGAAAAAAATCCAGAATTTATTTATTAAAAATTTGGGTATTTATTCTTACATGTTTAAACTTCCGTCACCTTCAAAGTACTCTCTGATGCCATGCACCTATCAAGATGCTTTTTTCTCTGCTCAAAACAGTTTTTGAACTTGTCACTTTTGATGTCTTTTAGTGCTTCTGCCATTTTTTGTTTCACCTCTTCCACATCAGCAAAGTTTCCCTTTGAGGACTTTTTTCATCTGGAGAAACAAGAAAAGTCATCAGGATGAGATTGGGTAAATAGGGAGGGTAGGGCAAAAGGATCATGCTGTTTTTGGTCAAAAACTGCTTAACACTCAGCATGGTATGGGCAGGTGCACTAGTAAATCACCCATCATGAAATGGACAAAGTTGAAAGAATCTCCAAAAAAAAAGCATTCACTGAAGCCAAATACAGCCTCTCACAACAATGCTAGCTGGTACACTGATGCCAGTGGGTTCCTAAAATAATCACCTAGTGGGGGAAGCCCATTCTACCAGGGGCCTGTCCTCCAAAAAATAATTCTGTTTTTTAAAATCTCCTCTCATATATTCAATATTGTTTTACTTCAATAGAATGGCTCTTTAAAAAAATATTTTAAATATGTGGGGTACAATTCAGTATTAGGTATATTAATGCTCATTATGCGGGTACCTTTGTTGATGAGATGTGCCCCCCTCCCCTGGCAGTTTCCCACTACTGCCAATTCCTTTCTTATAGTATTACAATAGTTGTTTCAAATCCACTTATGAGTGAGAACATGTGATATTTGGTTTTTTGTTTCTGTGATAGGCTCTTTTAAATTAACAATGCAATTTTCCTTAGTTGTTTTTAAAATCCTAATACTTATCACTTCTATTTTGCTTCTGTTTAAGTTTGATTGGAAGAGTTTTAGGCAGCCCCAAAGGAAGAATAAATGCTTAACTGGAAAGTTCAAGTAAAATTTGGCAACTATAAGATTACATGGATAAAATATTTATCTAATCCATGACTATTTTAAACAATATTTTTGGTGCTCTAATTTACTTTTTAGAAAAACTCAATTCATGACCAACCAAGCATTCTATTATAGTGTTTTTTAATTGTTTAACTAAAATTGAAGTAACACCTAAAATATTTTTTAATATGAAAGTAAAAGAATGCCAATAGAATAAAAACCCTGAGATTTATCATCTATTGTTCAAGAAAAAGAAAATTAACCTCTGGATTGGTAACCTTCCCTTAAATCAGTTCTTTCCATGGCCAAGGATTCAGACAGTATAGTTTTTTTTTTTTTTTTTGAGTTGGAGTCTCACTCT